>NC_026494.1:171431-213793 GCF_000328475.2 Mycosarcoma maydis
GGCGGTGGCGAGCCCTCGCGTAGATCGATGGCGTGAAGCATTGCACCTGCTTGGTTGGAGGAAAAGTTGCGACTTATCCTGGGTGAGATGATGGGCGAGTCCGGGTCGATGTAGGTAGGCGTAGATACAGATTCGTCGGGCGGGGTGAGCGGTTCGGTGGTGTGGTGACCGTCGAGCAAGTGCCATGCTGGCAACGAGGCTTTCGAAAAGGCGCTCGAGGAGCGTGGAGAGACGGTGTTGGCGGGTTGACGTCGGAAGCGGAAATTGCTGATATCGAAAGCGGCGACACCAGCTGCTCCGAGGCATTCTCGCAACTCTCTGCAGGCTCGATCGATGACGACGAGCGAGTAGCGTGAGAAATCATCGCCAGATTCGGTGCTCGAGTTGCTCGAGGAGTTGAAATGGCGGAGCTGTGCATTTAAAGCCGTGTCCTCCGAGGCGCGGATGAGCGAGCTGGTGCGTTGTTGCATTTCGGCGGCTCGGGCGTTCTTAAGGCTTTGGTACTCCTTCTCGAGGGCGTCGCCGGCCATCTTGCCAATCGAATAGAGAAGGTCGGCATCGGCTTGGTTAAAGTCGGGACGAGGGAGCTCGTCCATGATGCAGAGACGACCCACCTGGATGCAGCCTTCGGTGCCGTAGAGATTGTACGAGAGGATGAGGGGCGCAGAGGCGTAGAAGCTCATGGGGTTGCCGTTGGCATTGGTGATGGTGCCGGCGAGGGTCGAGGGACACGCACGGAATCGCCAGTCCTTTTTTGCGTCGTTGACGACGAGCACCTCGCTGTCGGGCAAGAGCATGGCGTGTGAGCACAGGGTGAGCGTCCTGGGGACCATATGAACCTGAGCGTTACCGCCATCTTGGGCCAAGATGAGCATAGAGGCCTCATCGGTGCTTTCGACCATGAAGGAGGCATATGCACACTTGAAGACGGCCTTGGCATGTTTGATGTAGAGGAGGAGTGCCTCGCGGTCCTGGGCTACTGTGAGACCGTGGCGACGGAGCGCCTCGAGAACTCGTCGATATTGTCGACGGGGCAAGGGAGGGGCAGCAAGCCAGCCATTTTGACGGAAAAACTCGATGGAATCGATGGATGATCCGGCGTCGACTTTGACGTGTCGATGAGCGTTGGGAACTCGGAAAGGCTGGCAGAGTTTGGCGGAGGTGGTAGGTGGATGAGAAGATGTCGGTGCGATTGGGGTGGGCGCGTCGGAAGCATGTGTTGCAGAGGCAGACTCTGCGATTGAGGCGGCATGATGGGGATGCAAGTCAGAAAGCGAGTCTTTGGGATCGATTGCAGACTGAGGAGAAACCCTTTCGCACCAATTGCCCAGCTGGTATTTGCGAAGCCAGGCGCCCCAAGCGATGGGGCACTTGGGTGCTTCGACAGCATTTGCAGCAATCTTGCATGCAGCGGCGTCGGAAGAGAGGCTGGAGGTGGCAGGAGAGACGGGTCTGGCCTGTGACTGTGAAAGCGGATCAGAAGCGGGATCAGCCATGGTGAAAAGGGTGTGACGAGCGCGGAACGACGAACTGATGAGCGGGTCTGCGATCTTGGCGTCAAGAGGTAGGACGGAAGAAAGCAGAACTGACGAAAGGCTGTTTGCTAGCAGCTGAAGGTCTTCATTTGGGAGGTACGACTGCGCGGTGCTGTGAAGCGTTGACGAGAATAGTCCAACGGAGCGAGTATCCGAGTCGAGTTGGGGGATGATGGATGCAGAAGTGGTGTCGCTGAAGGGACGTGGCGAGAAAGCCAAGCAGCGTGCGACGTTGGCAAACAGCTATCGGTGAGTGCAAGACGCTAAAGAGCGGCAGCCAAAGCGAAAGTGAAGCCAATGCCAAAGAGAGATTGGGTTTGCAGAGGAGTGAAAGAGTGCCAAGGGGAGAGAGAGGTGTGGTTGGTTGGAATGCTGCTAGAGTGCAGGCGATGTATGAGGTTGAGTTGTATATCGTACCTGGTCGGATGTGATCATGGTGAGTCGTCAGATAGCGAGCAAGAGGAGAAAGGTGCGAGCGAGTCACGAGGCAGACCAACACGATCAACGACGATCGAGACGAGACACCGACCAAAACCCAAAGTCACTCAGTTGTGAGCGCACTCGTGACTGAGTCGTGAGTCCGCCGGCTGAGCTGAGCCTTGTCAGCAAATACCAAAGAGAGCGCGAGCGCGAGCGCGGGCGGCGAGCTCAAAGCCTGAAATTGTAAATCGTAATTCAATTTTTAAGAAAAAAAAATATTTCTCCAAGAGACGACGGATGATTGCGTTTGCGGCTCTTGACTGGAAGCGAGCCGACACAAGAAATATCACGAGGAATTTAGGTTGTACTGCCGTGCCTAAGCCGTTTTTCCGAAGTTGCAAAAGTGACGAGTGCAACATTCACGATTCCAAAAATTCATAATTCACGATTGGCTTGCACGATCAGCACAAACACTTCATCTGCGATCGTGATGCAGCACGTCGCATACATCCGCACCGCCGTCGCCAACTCCGCGTTTTCTGCCAAGCACCAGACCACCCAATTGTGAAGCGTGAATCGTGAAGCGTGAATCGTACATCGTCAAAAGCGTGAGTCTCTAGCTCCACCATCATCACGCTTACAGAAGCGCGCGTGGACGTTACATCGCTACCGTTCTAGACTTGACGTGCTCAGCCAATCAAGAATCCAGACGAGGCGGGCAGATATAGAACGCGCTCTCGGTGTGCCACTGTTTCCGTTTCCAAACTTGATAATCGCACAGCGCCGCGTTATTCCTGACTCACGACTCACTCGTGGCTGTGCAAGCCGTCGTACTAGATTTCACTGAATTTGTGACATCGACCGTGGACTCGTGACTGTGTCGGTCGGACGTGACGACAAGCGAATTCAAACAAGTTACCTCTCCACTGTACGAGCTACTAGTTAGTGCGGCGACAATGCACTAATTCAAATTACAATCACGAATCGTAAACGAACACGATTTTCGCGCCATCAAATCTGTGACTGGTTTCGGACCGAAAAGCGTCGGAAGACGACGTCGGAAAGCTGCTGAATAACAACCCATCTCGTTCTCGTTGCCAAGCAAGCGCTTGCCAAGGTATAAGCTTCAGATGCGACGACCCACTTGAGGCGCCTTTTTCCATCTCTGCTCTTGCTTTGTGAGGAGTAGACTCGGATCATGTCGACCGCAAAGCGTGAAACGTCGAAGCGCGTGAGACGCGTGAGACGGGTGAAACTCTTCAGGTCACAGATCATGCCCGTTCGAGTAATTCATGATTGTGAATGTCAATCGTGAACTGGTGACCTCCTGATCATTGAATCGCGAATGGGCTCGAGCCATCGTGAGTCGCCCGCAGCCGTCAAATCGAGCTGATGCTGTAGCGATCACTTCAAGTCTTTAAGTAATGCACTTGCACTCGGTGCAGCTGCGCCAACTCTGCGTCTCACTGGGTGATGAGACCTCAAGCGCTGTTGGTTTCCCACGCTTGCCCGAGCTTCAGTCACGAGAGTTGGGAGCGGTTGTCAAGAGTTGCTTGCATATATTGCACCGTGACACCAAAATACAAATCGTGAATCATGAATGCGCCAGCTAGAAAAGTCAATTGACTCTGACCCTGTTCCGTGTCTAGATTTGTAACCCAGTTGCAGCAACGCCGCAAGCCAAGCGTTTCTAAAGCTGTATAGCAGTACTTTGCGTCGAAATCAAGCAGGAATCAGTCCGGCCCGCGTGAAGCAGTTTCCGAGACCGACAGCCAAAGATGAATGCCAAGGCCGTCAGCGTCTGGCTTCGCCTCAACTGGTTTGGTCGCACGACTCACATACTGCGACAGTCACAATCGCGTAAATGACGCGGCCAATCGTGAATCGTGAATCGTGAATCGTGAATCGTGAATCGTGAATCGTGAATCGTGAATCGTGAATCGTGAATCGTGAATCGTGAATCGTGAATCTATGCAGTCGAGTAAGCAGGCCAACTCGACAAACCGTCGTGAACCCCTCTGGTGCTGATGCGCAGCCTGGTCAATTATTCAAGCCACGTTCCATCGAACGTACAACGTGGCGCGTGCTTTGTGGTTTCCCCTGCTAAACATTTCCGCCTTTCATCTCGAACATTCCATGTGGTTCACTGACGACGTTGCCAGTCGAGTAGATCTACAACGCCCACGAGAGTTGATTGTGTAGGCGAGATCAGTGAATCAATGCCAACAAGCGGACGGAATCGGGGCACGGATTCGCTCGCGCCCAAATCACAGCTCACAGATCACGGATGGAGCGCGCTGACAGTCGCACTTCTGTGGTACACATCGGAGTGACGCGGTGCTATGTCACTTCGGCTGCGCATCCCAATCGTGAATCATGAATGGCAAATGGACTTTGTTCGAGGCCGGATTCCGGCCGCCCTGGAATAGGCAACTCCGTAACTTGTTGTGGAACTCACGGCGAACGAGTAGGCACGTGGCGCGTAAAAGTACTTTGTGATGATGACAACAAATCACAAATCCCAAATTCGAAATTCGAAAATTCGTGATTGAAACACAGTGAATCGTGAATGATACAAAGTTGCCATGTTACGCCCTAGAATCAAAACTTTGGGAGCTGCGATTGGATTCAACTCACGTGGCACGAATCGTGAATTATTCACGATTTCTAAGCTGAGGCGCTTCACGCTCAGCTCTGTGCTTTGGGCTACATCACGCAGCAAAAATTCCAGTGTTAAGCCGTCAAGTTTGGCGTTGGTTGAGCGACCACGGACAAGAAGCTGCTGGAAGGTGCCACGTCTTGAATTTTGGTGTTTCGTGATTCACGATTTGGTCAACCTCTAGGACAAGTGCGCTTGTCGATTGATTTAAAAAAAAAAAAAAAAAAAAAAAAACTCCACACATCAACGCAAAGATTCCGTGTGTGGAGCGAGTGGCGTGCAACACTCACGACTCAGTCACTCTTTTTTTTTCTACAACTGTTTTTACTTGGATTGATAATGGGATCGCCCGACATCAGCAGCAGTTGCCAACTCTCTTGCGCCCCGTCACCCGTCACCACTAATCACTAAGCAGTCGCAAACGAGTCGACGTCGGTGCAACTCGCAACTCATATGAAACGTACAACAGACCCAGTTGGAGGACCGCAGCAGAAGAGACCCAACACGGAATTCACCATCCACGACGTTGAGATCGCCGACGCTACCACAATGTCTTTGGCACCACAGCAGACCGCAGAGGATTCCAAGCACTTTTTCAAGCCGATTGGAGAATACGTTGCCGACCATGATCAGGCTGCTCCATCTGCTTCGCTAGCCGATGCGGCTACTGCCGACGCGGGCGAGCAAAAGATGGTCGAAGAGATCAGCTCGCTCTGCATGGAATGCCACAAAGAAGGCACCACGCGCATGCTGCTCACCTACATCCCTTACTTCCGCGAGGTCATCGTTGTCTCGTTCTTCTGTCCTCACTGCGGCAATCGCAATAGCGAGATTCAGTCCGCTGGTCAGATTCAGCAAAAAGGCTGTCTCTACACTGTTCACGTCACCAACACCGCTGACCTTAACCGCCAGGTGGTCAAGTCCGAATTCTGCACCGTCAACATTCCCGAGCTCCAGATCGAGATTCCGCCCAAGAAAGGTCAGCTCACCACCATCGAAGGTGTCATCTCGGACACGCTTCGTGATTTGGAACTGGACCAGCCGTTGCGCAAGCACATGCAGCCGGACGCATATGCCAAGATCGAGCAGATCTGCGACAAGCTCCGAGACATTTTGGGCGAGGACAAAGCGTCAGAACAAGATCAAGTCAATGCCGATGATGAAAATGTCTCGTCAGGCTTGCGCAGTCTCGGTCCCGTGGGAGCTAGCTCGTCGTCGATGAGTGCCGAAGAAAAGGACAAGCGCAAAGTGCCTGCTTTCTCGATCCGCCTCGACGATCCATCTGGCAACTCGTTTGTTGAATTCATGGGCGATGTTCAGGGGCGCGGCATGTCGGACGCAAAGTGGAGCAAGCGCGACTACCCACGTTCCAAAGAGCAGAACGAGCTTCTCGGTCTTTCCGGTCCGGCGGCTCTCGGCAACCAGGATGACAACGACGAGCAAGTGCACACCACCGGTTTCGACAAGAACGCCGGCGAGACCGAGTTTGACAATGAAGAAGTCTATACGTTTGCCGGTACATGCTCGTCCTGTAACGCGCCTCTGGAAACACGCATGAAAAAGGTCAACATTCCCTACTTCAAGGACATTCTCATCATGTCGACCAACTGCGAAAACTGCGGGTACAAGGACAACGAAGTCAAGTCCGGTGCTGCGATTTCCGAACAGGGTCGAAAGCTCACGCTCAAAGTTCAAGACAAGGAGGATCTCTCGAGAGACGTGCTCAAATCCGAAACTGCCGGTTTTGCAATTCCCGAGATCGACCTGCATCTGTCACCGGGAACGCTCGGTGGACGATTCACGACACTGGAAGGTCTGTTGCAACAGGTGTACGACGAGCTGTCCGAACGCGTCCTGATGCGCGGCGATTCGTCATCTCAGGCGGCTACGTTTGAAGGCTTCTTGGGCAAGCTCAAGAGCGTCATCAGCTGTGAGACGTTGCCGTATACCGTCATCCTGGACGATCCGTTGGCCAACTCGTACATTCAAAATCCCTATGCTCCCGATCCGGACGAGCAGATCGTCGAGCAGAGATACACCAGGACGTACGACCAGAACGAGGATTTGGGTCTCAACGATATCAATGTCGATAACTACCAGCACGACGTTCCGGCCCAGACTGCTCCTAACACGCTTGTCTGATTACCATCTTGTTGGATAGATTTTGTTTGGCAATAACTAGTTAACGTACTCTTCATTATCGCTGCTGCACTCTGTGATGTTTGCTGCTCGTAACGTGTGTAGTCTATGACAAGCGTGGATTGTTGAAACGTGTTGATGCCTTTTGGTGTTACAGTTGATGCTGTACGTCTTACCATGCAGAGAAATCGCCAAATCCGGCGTTGGCGTTGGCGTTGGCGTTGGCGATGGCGATGGCGTTGGTGTTGGTCTTTGTCTTCTTGGCCGCGCTCTCGTCATGCTCTTTGCGAGCCGGATGCGCTTGTATCGTCTTTGTCCTCGGTCGACCCGTCGAATTGAGATACTTTCCGACGCTCCAAGACCCGACCAGTAGATTGTCGATCTTGGTTTCGCTTTGTTTTTGTTGAGCCTCTGGATGGTTGGTTGGCAATTCGGTGCCCAGCCAAGTGGTCCTATCGTTTTGCCTCCGCTTTCTTTTTTCCATCCTCCTCTGGTACTCGGGATCGGTGGGATCGTTGGCTTTCGCACTCTGCTTCTGTCTCAACTGATACTGTTCAAACGGATCCTCGGTAACCAACACGTCCTGTATTTGTATCTTTTTCAACGGACGATCTGTACCTTGTTCACTTGGAACCTGCTCCATCTTTGTCAACGTCGCATCCTTGTCGCCGTCCACGAGTCGACCAAAGACGGTATGCTTGCCATCCAGATGCGGTACGCCTCTATACGTGATGAAAAATTGACTGGCATTCGTATCCTTCCCCTTGTTTGCCATGCTCAGTACTCCGCGCGTGTCGTGTTTGAAAGCGCCCGGCTCGTTGAATTCGTCTCTGAAGTTGGAATTCCAAATGCTGGATCCGCCACGACCGGTTCCTGTGGGATCACCACCTTGGATCATGAAGCCGGGAATGTTGCGATGGAATAGCGTGTCGTCGTATTTGCCGTGTTTGCAAAGCTGGAGAAAGTTGAAGCATGTTTTGGGCGCTTTGCCGCAGTGAAGTTCGAGATTCAGCGCTCCAAAGTTGGTCGAGAGGCGGACGTAGGCCTTGGAAGAGGGGCGCGATTTGATATGTGAGAACATGACTTCTTCGTCGTCTAGGATAACGCGTTCGATCGCGGTGCGCGGGGTGAGCGACGACGAGGTGAAACTGGCCGCCGTCATACCGGTCGAGCTGCCGGAAGCTTTGTTGCGCGAGTAGGCAGTGGTGGTGTGCTTGGATGCGGACGTCGAGGATGATGCCGATGCGGTGTGCATATCGGGTTGTGTGGTTTCTCGAAGCGTACTGAGCAGCTTGTGTGTGCTTCCGATTGCACCCATGTTGATCTGTTGCGAGCTATCGATGCCCTTGTCCGCCTGCGTCAGCTTTAATGCATTCTTGACATGATGCATCTCACTCGGATTGCGGTGCTCTGGATGCTCCGGATCCTGCACCGTGATGATGTCGCTTTTTGTAAAAGCTTGATCTGTGACCAAGTCCTTCATGTACTTTGGCTTGAGATTGAGCCTCTGTACAGTGTCCCATAGAAACACGTTGCCACTCTGCCGAATAGCAACGAGATGTGAGTGCTGACCGAATTCCTTGAACGAGACAGGATCGTGGAACCTGCCATGTTGATTCTTGTGCAGGTTCAAGCGAACAACATTGTCCAAATCAAACCGTTTACCCGTGACTGGGTGGACCGAAGAAAATTTGCGCAGAAAGGGGATGAGGTTGGTGAGCTCGAATGCGATACCGCAGTCTGGCGAGCAGACGGGGACAGACCATGGTTGGAACGAGATGGCGCAGCAGTCATATGAAACAGGATGGAAGCTGGCTTGTTCCAGTGCGCCAGCTTTACCAGACGAGGCCGAGTGGGCGCCGTAGACGCCAGAGTGCTCGGCGGCGCTAAGGAAGGGTCGATCCGATTTGCCGTGGCCCATCACGATCGAACAATCTCATCTGACAGACTCGGATTGCTTTCTGATACTGCTGCTAGCTACTCCGGTGAGTGGAGATGCGTAGCTGCCATTCGTGATTGTTGTTAGGCAGCGAATGGTGGTGGCGATCGTGGTGAAGCGGAATCGTCGATGAGTGTAATTCGTGATTGGTGATTGTGGACCGTACAAAATTCACGATTTCTGGACCCTTTTTTTTTCCCCCCGATTTACCCCTTCTTTTTCTTGGCCAAACATAATCACGAATGTACGATTGTACAGTAAGTCGCAGCTCGACGCTCGACTTGTCTCCTGCGGATGTGTCCCGCTCACCGCATTCTCTGCCGCTGTTGCTTGGCTGAAAGCGAACGCCAATTCAGAATAGTTGTTGATCAAGAAGAGAATCGTGAATGTTTCCGTCTTCGCACGAACACGGATGTGGGCGGTATCATCGTGCATGGCACCCACGAAATGATCCGAATCAAAATAAAGAAAAAGAAGAGAAAAAAAAAAGGGAAGAAAAAAAAACTGTAGTTGCACAGCGGTTCTCTGGTGTTTGGGCAGCGATAAAAGCACTTGAGAATTCGTGATTGGTGATTGCTTCAAGCTGATCAGTCACAGAGTGATGAGTTTGTAGTGAGTTGTTAGTTGCTTTGTACTTGGAGAGCACTATCGTGTATCACTAGTCACGAGTCGTGAGAGACTCTCACTGTGAGTGTTGTGCACGTTCACCATTCACGATTGTGATTCACGATTCGTGATTCGACTCACCGACGCCAATCACGAATTCGTAATCACAGAATCGCGAATGTTCTGACAATCCATCCCAATCGACCGTCATCATCCTTGCTCGAGTCTCTCCGGTACATAAGCAAAGTCTATCTGTCACTCGACAGAGTGCCTCGAACATCCTCACCCTTCCATTCACCGCTCTTGCTTTGCTTTGCTTTGCTTTGCTTTGCTTTGCTTTGCTTTGCTTTGCTTTGCTTTGCTTTGCTTTGCTTTGCTTTGCTTTGCTTTGCTTTGCTTTGCTTTGCTTTGCTTTGCTTTGCTTTGCTTTGCCTTGTTGCACGCTAGCTCGTTGGTTGTAACCCACCTTCCGATTCTTTGCCTCTCGTTTCGACCTCTTGTCGTTCCGTTGCATGGATCCCCCCAACCAGCAAACCACCGGTACACATCAGATCGTCTCTTCCGCACAAGACGGCGCTGCTCAGGGCATTTCTCTCGCTTTCTCTTCTCGGCAGTCCACGCGTTCGGAGAACCGCAAATCTCACGGCAGCGACCAGGGCGAGCTGATCGCGCTCCAGTCCTTCGCTCCGTCAGATACAGGTGCACACAGACTAGATCTCCCTCCTACGCTTTCCAAACTACAACAACGTATACAGTCCCATCTCGAGCAACGCGGCACCATGAAGTTCTCGCATAGCCTCCAGTTCAACGCGGTACCCGACTGGGCCGACAAGTACATCGCCTACTCGAATCTCAAAAAGGCCATCTACATGATGGAAAAGGAGCTTCCATCGGTCCCCAACGCTCCTTATTCTGACGTCGAGAATGAATCCTCGGGTCTGCTACAGAACGCCGATACCAGCGAAACTGACCGTGCATTTGTACCGCTTCTCGACAAGGAGCTCAACAAGATTGTCGAATTCTACCTCGAAAAAGACACCGAATTGCGAGCCGACCTTCAACAGCTCAAAGATGATCTCGAAAGGACCGAGAACGAGGACTTTGAGGACAATTCCGACTATGGCATGAGCGACGATGACGACGATGACGACGCCCTGGATACCGTCCGAACCGCCAAGGCCAGCACCACTCGACGCCCCAGCATCGACGATGTTTTCACACATCCGAGCAAGTACAACGAAGCTTCTCGTCAGGAGCAACGCATGCGCGAAGGCTCGGCTCCTTCGCGCTCGCGCAAGGACAGCCGTGCTACCACCGACGACGGCCATCCACCCACTCGACCGTCCAACAACAGGAACCGGTCCAGTCAGCTCCTCGACCAATCCACTGACTCGGTTGAAATCGGCGCTGACACTTGTGACTTGGCAAAAAGAGCGCGCAGCAGCTCTAACGCCAGTCAGACCGGCTCCAAGGCTCGCTGGGGAAGCATCTTTGGCAAAAAACCCGTCCGACGTCGCTCCCTTGGCCTCGCGCGAGCTGGCGATGACTCGGCTAGCAACGCTCAAGACCGCCTCGCTCCTGGCTCTAGCGATGCAGGCGATAGTAGCTACGCCGGCGGCGATGCCAAATCCATGTCCATCTGGACCGCCGATAACGACTATGCGATCGACATGCGCATCACCTTTAAAAAGCGCATCACGGACCTTTTTGTCGCCATGTCCGAACTCAAGCAATTCGTCCAGCTCAACGAGACGGGCATGCGCAAGATTCTCAAAAAGTACGACAAGATTACCAAATCCGACCTCAAGGATCGTTACATGAACGACAGCTTGCGCACCCAACAGCCCTTCACCGCCGAGACCAAACGCAGCCTAGATGAATGCATCGATACGCTTATCCAGCTGTACGCCAAAGTGGTGACTGGAGGCGATTTTGCGGCAGCTAGCAGCTCTCTGAAAACGCATCTGCGCGAACAGGTGGTTTGGCAGAGAAACACCGTATGGAGGGAGATGATTGGTATCGAGAGGAGAGCCCAAGGTGCTGCGCTCGAGAGGAGCGTCATGGGCTCCAGCAAGAGGAACAACTTTCAAGTCAAGAAACCGCTCAGGCTGCGTACGCCGTGCGGAAGCTTGACCGTGCCCAGCTGGTTGAGCGTGAGTACGGTACATCTCGTCATCGCCTTCACCGCGCTCGTTGCGCTGCTCAAGGCTCCTGGCCTGCGATTCTTCCACCGTGTCGAAGAGCAGAACTGCTTGGCGATGCTCGTGTTCTGCACCATCCTTTGGGCTACCGAGGTGATCCCGCTGTTTGTGACATCCCTCATGGTGCCTCTGCTCGTTGTGACTCTTCGTGTCGCGCGTACGGATGACGTCAAGGACCGCCGAATGACGGCGCCCGAAACGACAAAGTGGATCTTCTCGCAGATGTTTGCGCCCAACATGTGTCTCCTGCTCGGTGGATTCACTTTGGCCGCTGCGCTCTCCAAATACGGAATCGACAAGATCCTCGCCACCAAGATTCTGCGTCTCGCGGGGACACGGCCAAGCGTGGTGCTGCTAGCCCACATGGGTGTCGCCTGCTTTGCCAGCATGTGGATCAGCAACGTGGCTGCGCCTGTGCTCATGTATTCACTCATCCAGCCCATCCTGCGCACGCTTCCGTCGAAATCGCCGTACGCTTCGAGCCTGATCATGGGCATTGCGCTCGCCTCAAACATCGGTGGCCAGACGTCGCCCATCGCTTCGCCGCAAAACTTGATTGCGCTGCAGTACATGAAGCAGCCGGTCGGATGGTTGCAGTGGTTTGCGGTCACGATCCCCGTGTCTGGTCTCTCGCTCGTTGTGATCTGGTTGATCCTGCTCTGGTCGTACGGTGCTGGAAACGGTACGGTGATCAAGAAGTTGGGCGAATCGCGAGACTCGTTCACCAAGATCCAGTGGTTCATCTCGGCGGTTGCCATGTCGACGATCGCGCTGTGGTGTTTGGAGAAGAACTTTGAATCGATCGTTGGAGACATGGGCATTATCGCTATCATCCCCATGGTTCTGTTCTTTGGGACGGGCATTCTCACCAAGGAGGACTTTAACACGTTTCTGTGGACCGTCGTCTTCCTGGCGATGGGCGGCATAGCACTCGGCAAAGCCGTCACGTCGTCTGGACTGCTGGAATCACTCGACGATCTAATTCAGGAGATCGTCAAAGAGCTGCCCCTGTGGCAGATCCTTGTGGCGCTGCTCTCGATCGGGCTCGTGGTGGCCACGTTTATCAGCCACACGATCGCAGCCGTCTTGCTCGTGCCCATTGCAGCACAGGTCGGAGAGAGCCTCGAACATCCGCATCCGAGACTGTTGATCATGGCCACCACACTTGTTGCCAGTGCCGCCATGGGCTTGCCCGTTAGTGGCTATCCGAACCAGATCGCCGTTTCCATGGAAGACGACCTCGGCGACCGATACGTCTCGGTCAAGGACTTTTTAAAGGTCGGCATTTTTGCTAGCGTCGTCGCTACCCTCATCGTCGGTACGATCGGCGTCGTGATCATGTATGCGCTCCAGTTTTGAGCTCCGTCAAGTGCTACTGGTTTCCAACAAGAGTTTCCACTTTGATCCTGAAATCTCAGCCTGGACAAGTTACACATGAGCGCATGAGCGCATGAGCGTTAGCGGACAAAAGCACCGAGACACACACAGAGATGAATGGAAGAAAAATGCATTCGTGATGGTGCGATGGAGGATTTCGGGACGTGTGGCGTGTTACTCGAGATCGTCGGGGGTGAGCTCCTCGTTGCCGGTATCAATGACGGCCTTACTGGGTCTCCAGACCATGACGATGTTGTCCTCGGCAGCGCTGGTGAGCGCCCACTCCATGTGCGGGCTCCAAGCGAGATCGGTGGGGCGGCTGGTGTGACCGCCGTGTACAAAGATGAGTTCCGGCGGACCGTCTTCTGCGTCGTCGGGGGTCTGTTCTTGACCAATCTTGCTGAGGTCCCAAAGGTTGACTCTTCGGTCGGCGGATGCGCTCGCTAAGACAGTGGCGTGGTGGGGCGACCAGCAGACCGACAGGATCTCGTCCGTGTGCGATTCGAGCGAGTGCAGTTTCACTTTGAGGTTGCGCAGATCCCATACGCCCACACTCTTGTCAGACGATCCGGTGACCAGGATGTTTTCGTTCTCAGGACTGAATGCTAGTGCGTTGACTTCACCCGTGTGCGCTTCGACGCGGTACTTGGGTGCAGACGCTGGCTCTCGGATGTCCCAGATGAGCAGCTGGCGATCATCGCCCACCGAACCGAAGAGCGACTCGTGGTGATTGTGCCACGCAACATCTTCCACAATCGCAGTGTGCCCAGTGTAGGTCGCGCTAGGCTGAAGCGTGTTGTTGGGCTTTGTGTAGTTGTTAATGTCCCAGTGACAAACTGTCGTATCTTCGCTTGCAGCGAGAATATGGCCTTGTTTCAACGGCGACCAAGACAGACCGTATCCTTCCTTGTGCTGCCCTTCCAGGATGATATCCGGTCGACAGACGCCATCGGCACTCGGCGTGTTGCTGTGCTTGGTACGGTCAAAGATGTACGTCTTTCCCGTCACACTTCGAGTGGCGATCAAATCGCAATTCTGAGGACAATATCTTGCCCTGTTGATCTCTCCGTCGTGGTTGATTTTCTGTACAATCGACAAACGGGCCGTGGTGGCCGAATAGCTTCCGATCTCGCCCTTGTCCTCGTCGTACTGTTTGAGATCTAGACGAGACTCGGCTGAATTCGATGCTCCATCAGCCCCCGTAGTAGGCAGTTGCACTTGGGCGAACTGAAGATAGTTCTGGTCCTGACCCGATGTGTGCGTGCCGAGCAGTAGACGGTGCTGCGTGTACGATTGACCGGCAGGCGACTCTTTGTCGGGTAACCACTGGCACGTGAGCGACGGCCATTCCAGCGCATGTGTGACGACGAGGTCGTACAGAAACGGAGAATTCTTCTTCCAGATCTTGTACTCTTCGTTTGAAAGCTTCTGCTGAGCAATAGCTGCTTCGTCCTCGACAAAATCCGATGCGTCCATCTTTGCAGTTGCAGTTGCAGTTGCGCTTCGCCTTGACCGGAGCGGTTCGAGAGCGCAGCCGAGTGAAGCGTAGAGCGCTTGCTGCTTGTGCGCGTTGTTGGTATCCAAAGTGCAAGCCAATGGCGAAAAGGGCAAGCAGAGTTGCTAGTGGAAAGCAGGCAGAACGAGATGTTGGCAACCACAGAGAGACAAGCCGAGCGTGTGTGGTGGAGGCGAGCGTGCAATTCGCAATTCGCGATTCACGATTGTGAATGTAGAGAGCTCCGCCAGCTCCGCCAGCTCCAGCTTGACCTGCTTGGCCTGCTTTGCTCGTCTGCGCGTGGCTCGACCTCGAACTTTAGAAACAATCACGAGTGCCTCGAACGCGCAACACGCTTAAGAAGAACCACGGAAAGCGCAAAGGTCCGCAGCAGCCGCCGCCGCCCAAAAAAATGTAATAGTCGACGACAGCAGCCACAAGCCAAAATCCACAAGCAGCCGTCAACGCGCTGGAATCGTGAATCCATTCGTGATTCACTCGGAGTTGCAGATGCAGTGTATTTCTCGCACGAATGGATGCGAGATCGACGGCTCCGCGTCGCGTTCAGTGGGTCCGTCACCGCTCACCACTGCACGACTCGTGACGCCTACGCACGACTGTCTCGCAGCATGACCTAACACTTTGCAGTTTCCTTTGTGCTTCGTGCTTCGTGTCGGTGCTTGGTCCTCATGCCTCCACACGCTCGCGAGTTGCTTCGCTCTACCTGCTCTTTAGCATGTACTTAGCTTCTGCGTCTCCTTCGTTTCCTCGTATCACGTGTTACCTTTTTAGCCATTTCGTGCTCTTGAGCGTACGAGTGACGAGTGTGGCTTTAGTAGCTTCTGTCAGCCTCGGCTGCAGAAAGTTTTGTTGGCTGATGTCTTACGTCTTGCTGCTCTTTCATGGATCGGCTGCTCCAGCTGTTGTTGCGCAGCAGATTCAGGACCAAGGTGCTGGAAGATCAGGCTTCCTCCACCACTACCTTCTCTTCTCCCTCTCAGCCCTCTTAGCTGTGTTCCTTCTCATCCCGGTGTTACTTGTCGTGGCTCTCACTACATATGGCAATTTATTTTTTTTGGCGAGAGCGAAAGGTGATATGCAAGCACGAAGACCACGGATCACGGCTTACGGATGCGTCCGTGCGGTGTTGGATTTCAGCGTTCGTCGCTTGCCACCCTAGAAATTTTCATCGGCGCACAGACGTGCAGGTAGAATAGCACTTGACTGTGACTTTTTCACTGAGCTCCACACCGCATGTTTCGAGTTTTTCTTTTTTTGTTTTTCTCTTTTTTTTTTTTGGGTCTCTAAACGCACAATTATTTTTTTGCGAGTCGTGTGTGCACCGAATCACCAACGCTCAAGGAAAAGAAAAACGCGGTATTCGTGATTTGCTGCCAACTTGGAAGAAACGTTTTATTCGAGATTCACGAATCTGAGATTTTTTTCTCTTCCAATTTTGAGCTGAAACGGATGGATATCAAGGCGAAAGCTGTGATAGCTTTGATCTGACCCATCATCTCATCAAGCTCGTACTGGTTGCTCGTGCTTCTCCCGTCCACCATATCACTCGTGCTTCTAAGAACATCTGCCTCAATATGACAGACGCTTACCGCCAGCCCGAGGCCAAGACGTTCTCGGATTCTCTGCAGCAAAAAGTGGATGCTCTCGTCAAGGACTTCCGCAAGGCGGATGTTGAGCTCATCAAGCACGAGCTCAAGCTGAATGCTCCTCTGTACAAGAAGCGTGCCGAGATCGTTTCTTCGGTCAAGGACTTTTGGTTCCAGGCTTTGATCAACTGCATGGCTACCAACGTTTACATCGATGATGCTGACCACGAAGCTCTTTCGTACCTGTCCAACGTGCAAGTGGAGCGTGATGTCGAGGACCCACGAGCTGCGAGCATCACGTTCAGTTTCCGCGAGAACCCGTTCTTCTCGAACGAGAAGCTCGTCAAGAAGTTTTCGCTCGTCGAGGGCGCCAAGTCGTTGGAGGAGGAGTTCAATTTTTTGCAAGAGACCAAGCCCGAGAAGACGCAGATTGACTGGAAGTCGGACGACAAGAACTTGTCCAAGCTCAAGCCCACCATTGGCGGTCCCGAGAGCGACGACTTTGAGCCTGGCTCTTTCTTCTCGACGTTTTTCGAAAACACCGACCAGGAGGTCGCCGGTGGCATCGGACACGCTCTGATCATGGACTTCTGGCCAGGTGCCATCGACTTCTACACGGGCGCCGATGACCTCGACTTTGACGATGACGACTTTGACAGCGAAGATGACGAAGACGACCAAGACGATGACGATGACGATGACGCCGAAATCGACCTCGAGGACGATGAGCGTCCCAAGAAAAAGTCCAAGGCTGACGCGTAAACGCGAGCTTCCTCGCTCGTGCTCTTAGCTTGTTCTTGTGCTTGTTCTTGATTCCACTGCTCTCTACCTTGTCTTGGATGTCAATCCACTTTCGTTTTCCAATGCCACATGCAGCCAGCTGACTTGATATTTGCGGGGTTTCAACCACGTTTACGTCGATGCCACTATCGTTGCTCACCCGTCCGTCGCTGTAGACCTGTTTTGACTCTCAGGTCGTTCTCACTTCAGACGTCCATTCGCTCGCTAGCAGCGGTGCTGCAAGCGGTGCCGTCATCTGTGTATCAATACCATCTCCTTTTTTTGAATCTACATTCTCTGTACGGATTCGTTCGGTCCTGCGTACGTGACTCGACATGGTTGCCGCGGTGAGGCATCTACGCGTCAAGGATCTGCGGAATCAAACACGTCGGTTTGACAAATCAGTTGGCAGACCAAGCCCAAGCCCAAGTGCGATGCGGTGGCGAGGTGGAGCTTGAGCGCCATCTGAGCTGAGCGCGCATCTTGTCGTGCGCAGTAGCATGCTTGGCTGGTGAACACGCAGGATTCTCGGCGACTGAGAAGCGCCCTCGGCGTAGAGTGTTGAGCGGTCGAGTGCTGAGCGTTGAGCCTCTAGTGGCAGCCAGGTTGCCGTCATACATGCGCACCACTGGTCGAGCCACATTCGTGCTAGTACCTGGTTGGCTGATATGCTCATGCTTTCGATCCTTGAGCTAAGATGAGTGCATTTCTAGTCGCTGATTTCAGGCTCTGTGCTAGCTTGACTGAAGAGGGTACAGAAGAGAGGATGTGATTTCGACTTGCGACAAGACAATCACGAATTTCAAAGTGCGCGTATGCGACGCTCCTTGGTGGCACGACTGCATCGTCAAAGCGTTGCCGACGCGGTGGCGAAACCGCGATCCATGTCGGCCGTCCTCTCGAGCAGAAATCTGCATACGTCCGCATGGCGGGCAGGCTAGAATCCCAACGACCAACGACCAACGACCAACACCATACGAGATGACAGGGAGAGTGCGTAACAAAGCCATCCGCGTGGTTGAGCGTCTTAACGGTCTCACCGACGCACGCTTCAGTAGAACGACAAGCGAACGTGATGATTCCTACCATCAAGCAGCAAGCCGAATACGAATAGCTCTTGGGTCCTGCCTTGGCCACACTCGTGACTCGTGCCTGTGCCGAGACAGCCGGATGAAGTAAGTTCAGCATTTGTTTTCACGCTGTGCTAGCGTGCCAGCACTGTGTTGTGCCACAACGATTCACTACCATTATACACTGGCGCAGCTTTCAAGCTTAGGGTTACGAAATGCACGCTGCAACCAAACGTGTTACAAGGGCTGCTGCGCGCAGTAGCGATGGTGATGTGTTCTGGTTTCAATTCGTGATTGTCGTGCTTGGTGGGTCATACCGCGAACAGAACGGGAGCATAGCATGGTCTGGTGCGCGCGTGTAGTCACGAATTTACGCCATGTCTCAGCGAGCTCGCCCCGCACCGCGACTGGATCGCTTGGTCCTGAAGCTCTTGCCAGGCGAGACAAAAGCAAGCAAGCTTCCAAAGGACGACTCCGACTAAGGCGCGAGGCAGATCAGGCTAGACGCCACGTTCTTTGTCTTCGACTGACCTCTTGTGCGGTGCCTGAACAAAGGCGGCTAGAACGCTCGCATGCCCCGCGGTCCGCACCGGGTTGGCGGTAGATCACACACACAGACCCAAGTCGCGAAGCTGCCAACGTCGATCTTCTACTGTTCCAGCTTCGATCTGTGTGATGGGCAGATGAGCAGAGGACGCTGTGCGGCTATACTGTATATATTTACACCAAACATGTTGGTAATAGTAATGCGTGAAGCCGTGAGTCCCACACCGCACGCAGCTTTGAGCCGCAAGAGCAAAGACGAACCGCGCGATCACACAAATCCGCGACTCGCGACTCGCGCCACACAGCACACAGCACACAGCGCAGTCGTAAATCGTGAATCGTGAACCGTGAATCGTGAAATGTGTCGTGATTGCCCCGTGAGCCGCTGTAGCAATCACGAATCACGAATCGAAAATTGGATTCAGTTTCATGAGCCGCCGTTTGCATTCGTGTCAGCTTTGTACCTTTTTTTGTTGTCTAACTACTCACGACTTACGAATCACCTGATTGGCCCACATTCGTGATTCGCGCAAATCCCATCTGACCGCTGACGGTTGCCTGCGCCAAGCCACGTGAAAGTGGATCGTTTGAGTTGACTTGAGACATTTGCCCCACAAACCAAGAGCTGAGAATTCTGTCGGCTGTGTGGCGGTGGCGAGCGGTGAGCACTTGCTTGGAACGAGCCGCCATTCGAGATGCGATCGCGCTGGTAAAACGCACCATCCATGGTTCAACGACAGCTCTGGGGCGTGCTTGTTCGAACGACGACGGAACGTGCACTGCCGATCTGCCAAGTATAGAAACAGACCCTGAGCTGGTTGGCCAGAAGAGGAAGCGAAAGGGAGAAGGAGGAATACCCTAAAACAAGGTACCAAACGCGAACCTCGAGGAACCTCTGATACAGCTCGACAGGGTTCAAGGGCCAAGTTTGCAAGCGCAGATCGACACGGACGAGCGGTTGAATCTCTAAGTGTGTCTTCAAGGGGCTATGGTGCATGCTATTTCCCGCGCTATGCACCCAAACGTGCAGTGAGTGCATTCGCGATTTCGTATTTCTGCTAGTGCAAACCTAGGGAAGAAAGGAAACGCAGCGCGCCACACTCGAGATGCCATGATTCGTGATCGCTTGGTTTGCGAAGTCAACTCCCTTCACTTACTCTTGACTGTCACTGAGCCAACTCGAAGAATCCAAAGGATCGTCTCTGGCTGCGCTTCCGAAAGTGGTCGGAGCATGCCTGTGCGTTGTGGGCGCTGAGGCGGGGTGCCAACTGAAAACACTGCGTACGAGCGGGGCTGAGCTGAGCTGAGCTGAGCTGAGCTGCGTCGACAAGTCACGCCAACAAGCAAAGCCCTTGTTCCAGGCCCTCATTTTTCTTTTCTTATTTGCGTTTTTATTTCTTTTGTCCCTTTTCTTTTCGCTTGATGGTCACAGCAGTCATTAGACAGACTTTGCTTGCAAGGACCCTGGTCCATGCTTTGGTTTGCAGTGATAGCGGCGGTCTGAATTCAAGACTGGATACAGAAGAAACAGACATAGTGGACCGTGAACGTAAGGAAAGCTTTGCCAGACACAGAGCAAAATCCAACGTGCACGCTGTGGAAGGAAAGCTACAGTCACGAGTATCAGCTGCGCGCTGCTCTCCACAGCGGAGTTAAAGCAGACTAAAGCACAAGGCGGCTTGGTGTTAACTTACAAAATAACAGCGCTCTACCCTTTGTGATTGGATGGTGTGGGCACCAGTCACAGTGCTGCAGAGCTAAAACCAGTCACCAGTCAAACCAGGTCAAATGCGGGGTGGAATTTTGCGCTTTTTTCTTCGGGGCAGATTCACAGATTGGTCTTTGCCCATTCATGATTTACTGTGCAGTACTTCTGCTAAGTTATTGTAACCGTATCTGTACCTCGCACCTCAATTCTAGCCCATAATGAGCTCACTGTGCGCCAAGTTTTTTTTTTCTTTTCTTTTCTTTTCTTTTCTTTTCTTTTCTTTATTTTCTTTTCGCTTCTTTTGTCGTGTGCGAGGCGGGCCAATCTTGATTCTGTATATACTATCGTGGACCCCTCACTCCAACTCCAACAGCCGTCAAACTCCGTTCATTCCTCTTTCTGCTCATTCATCACGAGGTACCTGATCACCAAACTGCTAACTGCTACCACAAAGATTGACTTTGTGTTGGAGGTGTGTGATTCGACAATCAAGAATATCGGAAGCAAGCACACAGTATTTTTCTTCTGAATTCACGAATCATTCACCAATCACGAATCACGAATCACGAATCACGAATCACGAATCACGAATCACGAACCACGAATGGGTGGTACCTAAATTATCTTTCGGTTTCAGAGGCGAGGTGCTAAGCGAGAATCACTGTTTTAGTCTCCGCTCGTCTAACGCCCTTAGAGAGAGTCACGAGTGTGTGAGTGTGACTTTCGAGAGGCGTGGTGCCTAACTCGGTTTCGGGCTTGTACGCAGCTTTTTAACAAAGCTTGATAGCTTGTGCGACTGCCTCTATCGTTGTTGTCTCACAATCAACCACGAATCACCTGGCAGGTGACAGGTCTGAGTGTCGAGTGATTGGATGATTGGTTGCCATCAGAAAAGTGACTCCGATGCAACTCGCTTTGGTGACTGCTTTGCGCTTCTGCCGCCCATTACACCGTTACACTGTAGACAATCGTGAATCACGATCGGTGGATTCACGATTGCAGCTTGGTTGGTTCAGTATGAGGTATTTCCCCCGCAATCATCAATTCCTCACCACCTCTCTCTCTCTCTCTTTATTTGGCCACTCAGAGCTGGTTGCGGCAGCCCCATTCGTGATTGTCCACTGTCGCCTTCTCGAACCGCACTCAACAATCGTGAATCTCGTATGCTGTGATCGTTGCTCTGTTTTGAGAAGCGTTTGTCCTATCCATCCATCCATTCATCCATCCATCTTTCCTTCTTTTCTCCATCCACAAAAGCAGAGTCCCTCGGCGCTTTGACCCCCTTCGAGAATCATCGTCTACTCCTATATCATCATCCAGCCATTCTACGCTACCGCAGCATTGGAATCAGCCACAAGTAACGCAGCCGTTCTTCTCACCTTTCTTTCGACGTGCCTCCGTCTACGTGACTACACGGGCCTTCATCTTTCAAGTTGGACCTAGCTGTAATCAACCTTCGAAGCCCGACATTTTACCGCGTACCTGAATCCGTCACGCAGCGAGCGCTCTTGTTAAGCAGCGACTACCTATTTCGCCATGTCTTCCAAATACGACCCACACATGTCGTCGTCCAGAAGGTCTCTTGATGATTCAGATCCAAGCTTCGCCCCACACACAAATGACGCTGCCATGCTTCGTCCTGTCACAGCAAGCGGATCCCATTCCAATGCCTCGTCAGCTTCGCTCGGAAACCGCGGCGCCCCTATGCATGCCATGATGGTTCCCGGCGTTATTGTACCCACCATGGAACGCCCAGATCCCACCTCACCCTTCTCGGATTGGGAAGCCTACATTGTCAAACAGGCGCAGACCTGGTCCGACAAACGCGCTCAACCATCTCCGTCATTCCCGCCACAGAGCAAGAACCACGGGCCACGCATAGCATGGGCCGACCAAGTTCGTAAACCTCCTTCTCAAACACAGCCGCTCACCTATACAAAAGCCCGCGATCGTTTCGCACCGCCCCCTGTTCCTCAAGACCCATCTTCTCCTAGTTCACACGGTCTCTTCCACAGACCGTCCCGATACAATATCAATGTTGAACACAGCACTCCGCCCCCGTCTACCTCATCCGTGGGTGATCCAAACATCTCGTCGCCCATAATCACCAGCCCCATCCCCTTGGCAGCGCAACTGTCTTTGGCAGCTCCCCTACCCGCTCCCGTGCACACTGCAACGTCGGCTGCCGACGCTCCTCATTCTCGCGCCTTTGCAGAGCCACTCCAAGTGCCCCGGAATGTCGAGTCCACAGCCTCTTCCATCCGTAGCCTTTCGTCTCTGCCGCTCTCGCTCTCGAGTGGTGACTTTTCCGCTTCGCTCCTCATCGACTTTGACAAGCGAGACTCACTCATTTCCAACTCGTCCAGTCGAGCGCCGGGTCCCTCCGACTTGCTTGCTACCTCGCTATCCGCCCTTCTCGACTCGCAGAGCCGCGCTCCTCCTTCGATTGCAAGCACTTACTCGATGCAATCGCGTCGCTCCTCGTGGGCCAGTTCAATCGACTTGGACCCAGCCATTATCTGTACCCCTCCCCTATCCACCGAGGGCTGGCAGGAGCAGCCTCAGCCTGGTCGCCCCGATTTCCTCGCCGAATATGGCCTCGACCACGACACCGAAGAGAGCGACACCGAGTGCAGCCACTATCCTGACGAACACGAGGCGCTTTCTTCGTTGCCATCCTTAAGCATGTCCCCGCCCAAGACACCGCAAGATCATGAGCTACCATCTCAGTCCGTCTTTCAGCGTCTCGAGGCGGATCTCATCTCGCTCAGCGGTAATGATGACAACAACTCTCAGCGCCTCACGCCCGACGGTCGTCCTCTCCCATCACTCGAAATCGCTAGTCTGCCCAGAGAAAAGGAAGAAATGGTACGCAAGGCACGAGCTCGTATCCTCAGCCCGACCTCGTTCAAGAAGGCTTTCTCTCTCAAACCTAAAGGCTCCAACCCAGGTTCGGCCTCGTTGGGCTCTCGCTCCAACGACTCGTCGCCCAGCCTTGTCAACAGCAGCTCCGAGGAGGTCGGCAAAATCAGCGAGACACCTATCCAGACTCCCACCACAGCGTCTATGCGACCTGACCTGCCCAGCTTTGTCACCGAGGACATGACGCAGTGGGCTGCAGGCGTTCCACCTGTGGCACCGCCCGCTTCTGCTGCTCCTCATGCACCCGCTATGCAGCTGTCACCATCCATCGACTCATCCGCGCACACCCCAAGCTCCGCCCACAGTTCCGCCGAAACGCCGCTTTCACCTAGCTTTAGCAACTCGGCTGCCTCATTCGTCTCGCGATCGTCGCACGAATGTCCCTCTTCCATCGGCTCCTTCGGTCAGAGAAAGCATCGAGTGGGCACTCCTGGCCTCACCAAGAAATCCGCCGCCGACGCTAGCATCGCCACACCTACGCTCGACCCTCACCTTGCGCGCGTCCAGACGCGAGCTCGATCTACTGGCAGCATCAGCTCGCAAACGCCTTCTGTCACGCTCAGTGCCACCTCGTCCAACCGACGTCCCCGCACTTCGCGCAAGAGCGGAAGAAGTCGTATCACTGACGGCATGCCCAGCTTCGCCAACATAGCAAGCACGTTGGCTGTGCCAGCTTCGCAACAGAGGCGTCTCTCGAATCGAAGCGTTTCCAGCGAAGGATCGGTCGACAATCACAGCAATGCCTCCAACGCCTCCAGCTACGCCAAGGTTGGTGGCTCGTCGGACGACGGCATGCCACCGCTCTCTCCCTCGCCCTCGAGCAATTCCGCGACGCCGGTGTTTAAGAGCGTATTGCGAAAGCGTGTGCCTTCTGAAGACTTTTCCCTGTTATCACCCAAGAAGGAGGTCTCGTTCGACCTGCCTAGCCCAGCAGGCTTTGACGCTGTAGATGAGGCTCGCGGTGAAGAGGAAGAGATCCTCGAGCACGAGCAGAGGCAGCGCAGTCACCTTAAGCTGCCGCCTATGAAGCTGCAGCTCAAGCAAAGTGCTGCCACTACGGACGATGCATTGGCTGCTGTTCCGGAATCGTCCAAGCGCGTGACTCTGGATGATTTCCACATTATTCACTTCCTGTCCACCTTCGGTCGCGATCTCAAGATTGTCGAGTCGCTAGAAGTGCTCGACAACATGCATGCAGATTCGGACGACTGGCCTAAGCGCCAAGATTGGGACTCGCTGCCTGGCTACCTGGTCGCCTACGTAACCACCTTGCTCTCGCGCTTTGCTGACGACAGCGCTACGCTCGTCTATTCGGATGAGCGTGCTCCCATCTCTAAAGCCAACAGGACAGTATCGGCTCCCTTGCTCAGCAGCCACCCCTGGTACACTTCCACCGTGCGCTCGATCCTGCGCATAGCCAGCTGGGAGCAGCCGCTCGTATCTGCGAGTGTCTCGTCGTTCTATGCCCTGAGTATAGTCAAGGGCAAGCTCGCTGCTGTCGTTCTGCTTGCCTGCTTGGCGTTCCTGGTTACTACCCAGGCGGCTCAGAGTGACTCTTGTTCGAACGACGCGGAAGAGCTCAGCGAAGCGTACAGCAAGATCGCCTCGGTTCTGTTCGGCTCTGCAAGCACGCACGAGCGTATGCGCAATCTGGTTCTGTGGCGATCGCCCAAAGCTTCACTTCGGTTGACTGGCCTGCTGTTGGCTCTTGCTGCTGGTGCAACCAGATTCGGCAGCGGACTGATCATGTCGTTGCCGGGACTGCTGATCGGTCTGGCGTTGTTTGTCTGGCTGCCCGCTATCGTACGCCAGCCCAAGTGGGCGCCGACTTGGCTCAAGCAGGGCAACCCTTTGGACGTGCTGCTGTACGATGTTCCTACGAATGCTCAACATGCGATCCTCACGTTGCGACGCCGAGCTGCCAGTGGTGAACAGCTTATCCGGCGTCCGGCCTCGGAAGATAAGCTTGCAAGTCTTTCAACCACGTCGTTTGACCACCGCGTATCCGCACAGGAACTGCAGCACGTCAGCGACGTGATCGATGGCGCCTACTTTGGCGTCCACGACAACGAAGCTGGTCATTTGATTGTGCTTGCTTCGCGCATCATCTTCCGAACGCTCGCCAGCAAGTCGGACGAGCCGATCAGCTTTACCAAGGAGCTCGCTAGCGCAAGCACGGGCAACGGATGCAAGATCGCCTTTGACGCACGTCTTGAAAAAGTGGTCTGTCTGCAAAAGACGCAGCGTGGTTTGGAGGTGAGACTCAAGAATGGCCAAAAGGTCCAGTTTGACCAGATGGAAGGTAGAGACGAGGCGTTTGCTAGGATCGTCGCTCTCGCTCCACAGAAGTGGCATTGAGGAGCGAGCAACTCTGTCTGTGATGGTATTTTTTCGTCACCCCGTTGAGGTGATTCGTGATTCGCTCTGTTTTGGAAGAAACACACTCTTTCTCTGCGGTCTTCGGCCAACGTTTGTTTGCGCAGGACCGGTCTGTATTCCTAGCTTGACCTTGGAGACTTGGGTCGGAAAATCGAATGTTGAAAACACACGCTTGGTGGAGAGTGGACACGTGATGATGGCGGGTGACGAGGATTCAATCACGAATGAGGCTCGCTTGGGCTGTTGGTGAGTTGGTCGAGGCTGGTGCTGGACAGACACGCACCAAGAATATGTGATTGGGTCTGAACGCAGAAGGGAGAAGGTCAAGTGACATTATGGAGGAGAGCAGATCACGGACGGGATTCAGAGAATGAAGAATGTACTGGTGTTTGCAAGCGGGGAGTCTAGTCGTGCTCTTGTGGGTCAGGCAATCGTTCGAAAGCGCTGAACCACTTGTCGCCTCTGTTTCTTTCGACTTTCTTGCCCTCTTCGGTGGCTGTGAAGACGGCGTTGACGCAGATGTCATGTTTCAACTTGTCCTGGTGTGGATCGAGCCGTTTGAACAATGGATGTTGACCGAGGTGTTGATCCATCCAGTCGTACAGTTGCTTGACGTCGGTGATGATGTACACGATGCCGCCGGGACGCAGGACGTAGGCGTATTCGGCGAGCAGCGTGGGCGAGATGATGCGAGCTTTGTGTTTGCGCGACTTGAAGTGCGGGTCCGGGAACAGGAAAAACAGTTTCGAGAGTTGGTGTTTGTGGAAGAAGTTGGGCAGGAACTTCATACCGTTGGCACGCAGGACGCCGACGTTGTCGTACGATCCAGGCGTAAGGTGTGCTGACGAGACAAGCTCAGCATTCGCTGTAAGCTCGTCCATTTCGTCGTCATCTGCCGCTGCAGACGTCGTAGACGCAATTGCTGATCCACCCGCACATGAGGCAGCATCATCTTGCGCTGTGCAAGTCGAAGCTTGGTCGGTTTTGCAATTCAACTCCCTGCTTGCGCTTGTGCCTGTGCTCGTGCCTGTGCTCGTGCCTGTGCTCGTGCTGGCGTGTTCCAACCTACCCTGTTGAGCCGCCAACCGTAGCGCGACGATCTTATCATGCACGTACTGTGTCACATGCACCCTAATCTCCAAGCCCAACATCAACGTCTCCGGATACAACGGAGCCAGCTGCATCAACAAGCCTCCAAATCCACATCCGACGTCCGCAAACTCAACTCCGTTGGCGTGCTCATATGCTTGCTTCTTCTCGCCCGTTTTCGGGTCGAAGAATCTCGGATAGATTGTGCCCCAGTTCATCTCACTCGGCTGAGTGGGATACTGCAGGGAGTGATCCGAGAATGGATTCGCATGCGCTCGCTGTCGATACCATCTTTTCTGCGGGATAACGATCTTGCCACCGGCAAGATGGTTGATGTGCGATTTGGATTGCTCGAGCGCGATCCGGTCGTGTTCGGTTTTGGCCGACGTATGCGAAGCGTCGACGGCGTGTGCAAGCGCGTTGCGTTTGCGCTTCGCCATTGCTCAAGACGTGTGTCGTTGCGATGCGAACGTCTTCCTTTCAAGCTCGTTTCAGGATTTGTGCAATTCGTTCAACCAGAGCCCAACTTGATCCGACGATCGAGCTTCTAGTCTGGTCGTGAGTCTGGTGTGCGCGGTGATGATGAGGAACACAAGTTGAGCCAGCAGCAACAAAGAAACATGACAAAGTCAAGAGTCGTGCGTGCAAGAAGAAATTTCACAGAGGTGGAGAGAGCCGCTCAGAAAAAAAAACCCCACCAACACCCCCGCGCTCAGAAATCGTAACACAGCCTAACACTAGCAAACCAAATTCGCAGTCCGTGTTCCACCCACGACGGTTAAATCACGAATCGTGAATCATGAATTCACGATTACTGGCCGGGACCCGAGATCAAGTAACGTAGCTGCGAATTCGATCGGTTCCGACCAAGGACCACTAACACCATCCTGATTTCACGTTCACCAGTCGCAAAACGTTGGTTTCCACCCGCCACTTGGCTTCTCCCCACACGCTATCGACCAGATCTACAACGCACATACACCCATCAAGCATCACAAGCACCTAGATAAGCTTCGAAAATGGACAAGCTTCCGAGCGCTGAAGAGATGCGAGGTATGTATTTCGTCGCTTCCATTGAGCACTGCCCTGCGGCGACTCTGTGGAGTGGATTTTTGTGAAACATGACTGACAAGCACTCTCTCGCGCGCGCGGTACCCTCGCGATGGCTCCTCGAATACTTTGCATCTACTCGATCGCGTATCTGCTCCTACCCTGCTAATGCATTGGCAACTGCATCACGTCGTCCGCTCGAACTTGCCCCGGCACACTGCCCAGAAACGCTCGCGCAACGAGAGGAAAAGATCCGAGAATCATGGGTGCGAACTATGGAGGCAAGAATCGTCCGTGAAGAATTGCAAAAGTGCCACAAGGCCGAAGGCGTCAACCACTACCAGGTCTGCAGTGATCTCGCCAAAAAGTACCATTCGCTGTTGGCCGATGCCAAGGTAAGTCGCATCCGCGCCTCGATCGGCTTTCCAACGCACGCGCATTGCTGAGCATACACCATCCTCACTTTTCCGTTCTCTTGCACAGGTCAAGGGCTTCCGAGTTATCGACACTGCGTAAAGAGCCTCCCTGTTTGTATCTTGCTCTCTCGCCGAAATATGATTCTCATAGCTTTCATCATTCACGATTCGTACCCGATGCCTTTGGCTCGACTGCACACGCCTCCATACCCAGCATTGATCGGCGTGGTCCCACACATTCGTCGCTGTTTCGTTGAACATGCTCCGTCACGCTGTCACGCTGTCACGCTACCACAAACGTGCTGAAACAGACGATATGAAAAGGTAGAAGTGATACAATTACACAGGTCGAGGAGAGTCACCGCGATTTTGAAGCTCGAAACAAGTCACAAGTGGTTCCAACTATGTGAGCAAGGACGCAAAGGCGGGATTCAGTTGGCATATTCGCGCTGAAAGTCTTGTAACTCGGATTCTTTCTGCTTGTACTGCTTGAGAAGTGTTTCGAGGATCTGCTTGAGCTGTTGCACACGAGCGGTCGCCGAATCGCAGAACAACCGATGCAAGCGAACAGTGTCAGCGACATGACATCAACAGACAAAGCGTCACAGTGAGAGTGGGCTAAAGAACCACTTACGCCTTCGAGATTGGTTTGAAGCGCCGGAAGCACCTCTTTGACCGTGCGCTCTACCAGAACACCGCCGATGAGACGGAAACACTTGCGATCCGGGTCAGCTTTCGATGCTTCGGTGAGTGTATCGATGACAAGTCTACATAGAGAAGCAGAGAGAGCAGATGATAGAACTATCGCTGTCAGCTGTCATGTCGATCCAGTAGATCGTCCCCGCTCGCAAGAAGCGTGCTATCGGCACAACTCACTTGTGCTCATCAGCTTCGCCCTCGAGTTCGCCAATCTTGGATGCGATACCTTGCAGTTCGGATCGTCGTGACTGGTAAAGTTGTGCCGCCTCTGTCCGACGGGTATGCAACGAATTCAGTAGGCGAACGGTCAGCTTTGCATCTCATATGCTTTGGATGGCAGAAGAATGTCCAAGGTAGATCGACGAGACCAGCAATTCGCTGCAGCTAAAAATCGCACCTTGTTCGGATAGCTGTCGCTTCTGTCCTGCTGCTTGCGCAGGCTTCTGTGTCGCCGCTGATGACATGCTTCGGTCTGTTTGTAGCGAGTGAGTGCCCTGCAAGCTGTCTGTACGGCTGCGCTCTTCGTGGATCTTGGATGGTTCCTAATATCAAGCTTAAAGCATCAAGCACCAAGGCGTGAGGTTTGTGCGTTCACAGTCACGAGTTCAACATGGAAGATCCACGAAACGTCGCACGTGAGCGTACTTTGTCTGCATAAGAGTGACGGTGTAACACGAACAGAAAATTCCCACGTCTCGTGCCTCATGTGCCAATCACGAAAACCTAACATCCGCCGCAGTCTCGAGTGTAAGCGTTGTTTTACATTGCTGACGAATGTGCAGACAAAGAGAGAGAAGAGAGAAAGGAAAAGCAGCCTGGAACAAATCCGACGGCAGCACGACAGCACAACTCACAGACTCAGTCACGAGTCCGGCTAAAACTCCACTTTGACAACTGCGCGGAGCTCGGACCAGAAGAGTGACGAGGTGGTGAGTTTCAATCACGAATTTCAGGCGAGAAGCTGTGCAGCTAAGCGTGAAGCACGAAACAGCGCCTTCACGCTTCTCAGAGAGACTCGCGACTCGGCTGTGCACACAGCTCCAGATACGGCAACAAGCTGTCTTCCATCACGAAGCGCACGAAATCGTAATCGGATCTTACGCTTTCCTTGCTCTCTTGCAACCATCCATCCGTCCGTACGTCCGCTCTTACGATTAGTCGGCTCAACACTGCACAAACAGCAGGCACACCACCAATCGGCTCGAGCAGCGCATCCACCCCTCCAACCCTCGCAGGCCAATCCTCGCATCCATTCTGATAGATCGAATCGTCACAGGAGCGCACACGCGGTTGCTGACATAGCTCAAGATGGAGGCAATCAAGCTTCAGAGGAAGTATCCTCAATTTTCTCAGGAGGAGATGATGGGCCTCATCTCTCGCTTCCGCACACTCGATGTCGAGGAAAAGGGCAGCATCCCAAAGCAAGACGTTATCAAAGCCATCCAAGATCAAGGCGATGCTTCATACGACCAGGTCCGTGAAACGCTCAAAGAAGTCGATCTGGATGCCTCGGGTCGTGTAGAGCTCGATGACTATGTCGACTTGCTTGCAAAGATCCGTGCCGGTCGCAACGCATCTGCCGGTGTCGTCACCAAGGGCAAGGTATTCGTCAAAGGCGCCACCTCTTCTACCCAGCATACCATCAACGAGGACGAACGAACCGAGTTTACCCGCCACATCAACTCGAACCTCGCTGGCGACGCTCACATCGGCTCGCGATTGCCCATCCCTACCGACACGTTTCAGCTTTTCGACGAGTGTCGAGACGGTCTCATCCTCTGCAAGCTCATCAACGATTCGGTTCCAGACACCATCGACGAGCGTGTGCTCAACTTTGGCAAGGGTGGCAAAGGCCCCAATGCCTTCCAGATGACCGAGAATAACAACATTGTCATCACGTCCGCCAAGGCCATCGGCTGTAGCGTCGTCAACATCGGTCCTCAGGATCTCATCGATGGCAAAGAGCATCTCATCCTCGGTCTCGTTTGGCAGATCATTCGACGTGGTCTGCTCAGCAAGATCGATCTGAAGAACCACCCAGAGCTCTACCGTCTTCTGGACGAAGGTGAGACTCTCGAAGAGTTCTTGCGCCTACCTCCCGACCAGATTCTGCTCCGATGGGTCAACTATCACCTCAAGGCGGCCAACTGGCACCGACGCGTCGCAAACTTCAGCAAGGATGTCTCAGACGGTGAGAACTATACGGTGCTGCTCAACCAGCTCAAGCCCGATCAGTGTGATCGCGCTCCTTTGCAGCAGAGCGACGTGATGCAGCGCGCAGAAATGGTGCTACAACGTGCAGATGCCATCGGCTGTCGCAAGTACTTGACTCCTGGATCCATGGTGGCTGGTAACCCAAAGTTGAACTTGGCCTTTGTTGCGCATCTCTTCAACACGTGGCCATGCCTCGAGCCGTTGGACGAGGCGCCGCCTGTCGAGATCGAGGACTTTGATGCGGAAGGAGAGCGCGAGGCGCGCGTCTTTACGCTCTGGCTCAACAGTCTTGACGTAGAGCCGGGTGTGTACAACTTGTTCGAGGACCTCAAGGATGGCACTGTTATTCTGCAAGCGTTTGACAAGGTGATTCCTGGCTCTGTTACGTGGCGTCGCGTCTCAAAACCCAAAGAAGGCCAGGAGCTTTCTCGCTTTAAAGCGGTCGAGAACACCAACTACGCTGTCGACCTCGCCAAGGCGTCCAACATGCACATTGTCGGCATCCAGGGAGCCGACATTGTCGACGGAACAAAGACGCTGACGTTGGGTTTGGTGTGGCAACTCATGCGTCTCAACATCACCAAGACGCTGTCGTCACTCTCGAAAGGCGGTCGTGGCGTTAGCGATGCGGATATGGTGGCATGGGCCAACAATCTGGTCAAGAGCAGTGGCAAGTCGACGCAGATCCGTTCGTTCAAAGATGCACAGCTCAAGACGGCAGTCTTCTTCTTGGACCTGCTCAACGCGCTGCGTCCGGGTATCGTCGATTACAGCCTGGTCAACACGGGTAGGACAGAAGACGAGAGCAGGATGAACGCCAAACTGGCGATCAGCATTGCGAGAAAGTTGGGCGCGTTGATTTTCCTGGTGCCAGAGGACATTATTGAGTTGCGACAGAGGCTTATCTTGACTTTTGTCGGATCGTTGATGGCTATCCAGTGACGTGGTAGACTGGATTGACGGTGGACATGGCAGTCACGGCACACAAATTGTAATCCAGATGTAACGCTATTCATATGCATGCGTGATGACCTCGGGACTCGCTATGCTGGGGCGCTGTCAGCAAGCGTGATGCGTGATCGTCGGCCGTGGACGTGGCCACGTTGGATATTGCGCTTCATTGGCGCAGTGCTGTTGCGGCTGTTCACTGATTGTTACACGCTTCAGACGACACGCGAGCACACTTTCATGTCAGTACGTGTGATGGACGGTGGGCTTGGCGCCGCAATAGAGGACAGCACATTGGCTCGGCTATGAGATCCACCCGATGAGCTCCAATTGTGATGCTCGAGACAAGTCCATCTACAGATGAGGTGCACATTGGCGAATGTTCGAATCAGGCTTGTACGCACTCGGCAGTATTCGGAGAGCACGGATTCAGGAATTAGCACACCCCGCACTGAGGTCTGTGCACGCGTGATCTGGACGACCTCGCACGGACGCAGCTCAACAAACACGGACGAGCGAGCGCGTGGATCGTAGGATTGGCGGGTGTAAGCATGTCGGTCTCGTGATTACAGCTTGGCGCTCGCGGGGGGATCGAGGAAGTTGTTGATGCTGTTGACCCAGAAGTGCATGTCAAAGTAGTCGTACCAGAAATGGCCGAATTCGTCGGTGGGAGTGTGGAGCCTTGTGGCGTGTTTGATGGCGTCGAGGATGTACTGGCTTTCGTTCCAGAGCACCATGCGATCGCGTTTGCCGTGGATCACGAGCACGTCGACGGTGCGCGGAATGCGATGCAGCTGTTTCCTCAGATCCGCCGACTGGATCGCCATGAACTGCAGGCCAATAACCCACGCGGGCCGATTCGTGCTTCTGACCGACTCGAGTCTCGCTCGAAACTTTGCCTGCATCCCACTCGAACGCGAGAGCGTATCCTCATCGTACTGAACGCGCATCATGTTTTGCGTAATGTACAAGTTCCTTTCGGTCTTATCCTTGATCTTTTCAGCCTGTTGGTTGAGTTCGGCCAGGTTCACATCACCACGCGGCAGCTTGGTCATTGTAGCGCAAAGAACTGCCTTTCGCACCTTGACGCCGTCGATAACGACCAGCCCGTCCGGCGAGACGCGCGCGAGTTGCGCCGACGACAGCAGCGCCTGCGTGATGTGCCCACCCATCGAAAAGCCGAGTAGATCAATCGTCGTGTAACCGAGATGCGATGCGAGATGCACCACATCCAAGCCCATTGATTCCAGAGAAAGCGTTTGGTCCCACTCGGACGTTACTGTAGACTCGCCTATGGCACGGTGGTCCGAAATCACCACCGGTCGTTCACTCCCAAGCGCCTCGAACAGTGGCGTCCAGTCCGTCATCACAGCGGACAGACCATTGATCAGGAACAGCGGCGTCCGCGAACGTGCGCTCGCCGACGATGGAGTAAACGTACGGTACGCTAGACGACACCCCGAGCCATCCGGCAATTCAAAAAATTGCGTCGCCGACGCCATCTCTGCTAGCGATCTTCGCAAGACCAAGCTGGGTTGGGTGAGAGAGATGCCCTTCTCCGAGACGTGACAACGCGAAAGCTTGACGCTGGTTGCAAGCTGCAAGTTGCAAGTGGGAAGCTGGAGGCTGCAGGTTGGAAGCTGGAAGCTGGAAGCTAGAAGCTAGAAGCTAGAAGCCAGATCGTGCTCACCAAACACATCCATTCAGCCGACCACGCACAGTGCGACGTGTGGGCCCTTGGGCTTTGCAAGCCCGTATCCCGACACTGCATGTCCACCGGCTGTTCCGGCAATCAAGTGGTGGTAACTTGACGGTTCACAGTCGTGAGTTCCAACGTTTTTCGCGTGTGGTTCATGACCTAACATGTGCAGTTGGCTCTCGTCGTGCGTCGTGCGTGTCGCGTGTCACCCGCCAAGCCATGTTAGACCACGATTCTCTGCACGCAAATGTGGAGGAAGGGCCCTCGTGACTGGTGACTTGATTTCAAGCGGACCGCGAAAGAAGATCGTGAATAGTAATGAGGATGGTGACGAGCATGACGCAAGCTGTGCCACCAACCACGAGCGATATGGATGCGCACGCCTACGGTCTACGATGGATGTATCCGAGTTGGAAGTGTACAAGCAGCAGCTCTCGCAGGTGAGCACGGCGCTGCAAAGCGATGGTGCCAACCAAGATCTTATAGATCTGCGCAACGAGCTGTCAAATCTGATTCGTCTTACGCAGTCGCACGCCTCCTGCTCCTCGAGCGCAGCACGCACGCATCGATGCGAGCCCCTGCCATCGTCGTCCTGGTCTCACACTCACTCCAGCGACTCGGTCGAACAAAACTCATCGCGGTCCATGTTTCAAGTGGCTCACCACGTGTCAGCTCGATACGCGCCAGACAACCACCGTGCTGCTGTTCTGCATGACACCGATTGCGCACCGTATACAGCGTATGGCCACCAACAAGTGTTGCAGGAAAACCACATTCATCCACCACCACTTGAGTCTAACAACATCGACGCTCCTCCTCCTCCTCCTCCTCCTCCTCCAGTGCCGTTTTCAACCGAAGCAACGCGCGCACCACCACCTCCTCCTCCTTCTCTTGCTGCCATAGACGAAAGAGCACAACGCAAACATCGGAATGAAAAGAAACTTGCTCGGCGAGAACACAAATCTGCGGTTCAGCAGCAGAAAGCCAGCTCGTGGCTTAAATTTGCCTCGCAAGCATCCAAGAACAAGGCGCTGAAACCAAGCATCTTCAGCACCAGCGACGATCCGTACGCCAAAGTTGGCGTCAACAAGCGTGCCCACGCGCACGCGAATCCACCAGACAAACATGCTCCAGCTTAACGCTTCAAAGCTGCCCAATCCGGTACCCACCGCTACCTCTTCAAGACGACACATGCGCCACAGACACCGAGACATACATCCAGCTTCACGAGCACAAACAAAAATAAGTTAGTCCAGCAATCGCTCCGATTGCAAAGGGTATCGTAGTGTAAAGAGCCTAGAGCCTGGTTTGGAAGCAAACCAAGCCACGTAAATGGTCATGAGAAAAAGGCAAACGCAACCAAACCATGCAAGCGTGGAAACATGCCGATCCACCTCGATGCTACGAGCTGGCCACACTCCATCCGGCTGCAATCACCAACGTACTACTCGGCGCATTGACAAACGTCAAACTAGTGGCGGCTTCACCGATCACCTTTGTAATCTCGCTGTTGAGCTGTCTGTCGACCGCATCGGCTGCTGCACTACGTTGGCGAATCATGGCCTTGAGTTCATCTCTATGCGTCTGCGTTGGGTTTCTTCTTCCCCTTCCCACCACCACCAATGCCGGCTGGTGCTTCTCGGCCAACTCGATCAGCTGGCGAAGCGGTCGAGCCGTGCAAACCGTTTCGATGCTGAGCCGACCACTGAATCGATCCGCTGCGATCTGGTCTTGAATGCGTTGCAGAGCGAGGTCGTCTTCGAGCGTCGCTTCGAGCGCCGACTGCAGTGGAGCGCCTGAACGAGCGCCAGAGTGTTGTGTGGGGTAGAGCGTATCCATGTTGCTACCGCCCACTCGCAGCGCTGCTTGTTGGGCGTAGCTGAGGCTCAGCTCGTGATGGACTGTGGGCGGCACCGTGGGCAACTGGTCTTCACCAGCTTCTTCTGACGAGATGCGATTCATGCGCACCACGAGCACTGAAAGTTGTCGATTGTTGGCACACAGCCGAGCGACGAGGTCCAGCGCAGCTCGGTCGTCGGGTCCACCCATGAACGCTAGCAGGATAGGCTGCTCTCCGAGACGCGAAAATGGAGGCTGCTGCACGCCGTGGTTGCCGAGTGCAGCTTTGTGCTCGATCAGCAGCCCTACATCCGTCTCGGCTGTCTGGATGATCTTGCGAACCACGTTGAAATGCTGTGCCGAGTAGCGTCCTTTGAGTCCCTCGGAGGGCGCCGACGCCCATCCACCGCCGAACAAACTCTCGAGAGGGTTGGAAAGCGTAGCAGCCAATGGAGACGAAGGACCTGCAACAGCAGCATCCTGAGCTCCGCTTCCGCTAGCAGCCGCGCCTCCGCTATGCGCATTTGCAGACGGCTGCGCCAATGTCATTGGCAGAATGATAAAGTTGGATCCAGCAGCTTTGCAACGACGCGTGACGGCTGTGGCAAACTCTTCCTGCGGAATCACCGACATGGTTGACTGCACAGGCAGACGGTTGAGATGCGCAAATGTCTGAAAGACATTGATGATGGGATCGGCACGCATGGTGTCTTCTGATTCCGACACCTTCATCACGGCTGAAGTACGGTCGGTGAGTTCGACAAGTCGCAGAGCGTCGATGCTGATCTGGGCGTGCCAACGTGCGGCAGTGGCCGAAGCATAGGGCGCTTCCGAGGCCAAGACAGGAGTCTGGTATTCGGCGCCATTGATCGAGGGATCGTCCTCGTCGCCCGTCTCGGTAGCCTTTTCGGTTGCTTCGCCCTCGGAAGCGGAGCAAGTCTGCTTGGATCGTCGATGGCGCAAACCATGCGAAGCAGTGGAATCACTCGAGGAGGTGTTGGCAGCCGCCAAGGTGGGCTGCATGAGCTGCACCAGCGTCATGAGACCCGGAAGATGTTCAAAGCTGGTGAGAACCACAAGCAGACGCTTGGGAGACAGGCGCGAGCTGGTATCTTGATCCTTCTCCTCCTCTTCTCCGGTAGTGATCTTATGTGCGTGGTGCGAGTGGATGGAAGCATCGTCGAGACGCGTGCGGTGGCTCTCTGGGTAGACCCATAGTGTCAATGGCGTGGTGATGACGGTTGAAACGACGGCCATAAGCACAAACATGGAAAACACGCGCGTGTCCAAGATGCCGGCCGAGAGGCCAATGTTGAGCACGATGAGTTCGACAAGACCTTTGCAGGACATGAGGGTGCCGACGGCGGCCGACTCGCGCAGGTTAAAGCCAAAAGCCTTGGCAGCGGCGGCGCAGCCGATAAACTTGGAGAAGAAGGCGATGACGATGATGGCCACCGTGTACGCCCAAGCTTTGGCCGAGTTGAGGTCGCCGAGGTTGGTCTTGAGGCCGGAGAGGGCAAAGTAGATGGGCAGAAAGATGACGAGAACGAGGTCTTCCATCTTTTCGGTAAGAGCGATGGCATAGCCACCTTCGTGAGGGACCATGAGGCCGACGAGAAAAGAGCCAAAGATGGGATGTACGCCGATAATGTCGGTGATCCAGGCGCTGACGAGGACGAGCAAGAGGGTGATCATGATCATGACTTGATTGGGACCGTTCTCAAAGCTTCCGGTGCGGCGAGCGAGCCAGATCAAGGCGGGTTTGATGACCAAGAAAAGGATGAGAACCCAGCCGACAGCACAGAGAAGAATGTAGAGCGCGGTGAGGCCGGTGTCGGCGTTGACGAGGGCGACGGTCAGAGCGAGCAGAATCCAGCCTACGACGTCGTTTCCGACACCAGCGGCGAGCACAATGACGCCGACCTTGGTGTAGAGCAACTTGGTCTCGGTGAGAATGCGTGCTAGCACGGGAAAGGCAGTGATGGCCATGGCGACACCGGTGAAGAGGACGAAATGGCCAAACGAGACGTTGTTCTTATCGATAAAGGAATTGTATATGCCAACCGAGACGGCGGCACCCAAGCCAAAAGGCAAGATCATGCCTGCGACACTGATGGCGATGGATGGCTTTGCGCAGCGACGGACGACGCGCACGTCGACTTCGAGACCGACTAGGAAAAGAAAGAGGACGAGACCGAGAGTGGAGACGAGGTTAAGGTAGGGCAAAGAGGGGGGTGGGAAGATGTGCTGGGTGAAGCCAGGGATGCGGCCCATGGCGGTTGGGCCAAGCAAGATGCCGCCAATGACCTCGGCGATGACACGAGGTTGGCGGATCTTTTGGAGGGCAAAGCCAAGGACGCGAGTGACAATAATGATGATGGCAGCTTGAATGATAAAGAGTCGAAGCGGATTCGAGGTTTCAAACTTGGTGGGATCAGCGCCGCCAATGACGCTGTCAGCCGCGCGTGGTACCAAGAAGCGTGGCATGACGGGCGAGCGGAAGGACAAGGACGCGTGATACAGATGCAGAAGCAGTGCTTGTCAGATGTGTATGCTGAGGTTGAATATGGATCGGATACGCGTGAATGAGAAACACGTATGCGCTGTCCATCAGAGTGCGGGACAGATGAGGACGAATCTACGACCTGCGCAGAGAAGGGAAGACGGAGCGTCGAGAACAAGTGCGACGATGGTGGGTGACGAGGAGAAGGAGACGAGAGAAAAGACGAACGCCCGAGGTTTTATCTAGGGCTGGAATTGTTAACTGATGAGGTCTGATGGCAACGATTCTTGATTGCGGGGTAGGGAGACGAGGTCGAGGCGTTGGACAAGACAGTCACGAGTCGTGGGTAGGGTAAGAAAAGGCCAAGAACCAAAGGGGCTCGGTTCGAGGTGAACAAAGGGTTACTCAAGCGAAGCACAGTGTAGTAAAAAAAGTAAGGATACGTGCAAGGGCGGTGTAATGCCAATACCTGTGCAACAAGGCACGAGCGTGGTATCGCTTGCGCGGAAAGAGGGAGAGAGAGAGAGAGAGAGAGAGAGAGAGAGAGAGAGAGAGAGAGAGATAGAAACGATAAGATGATGCAGTGGGGCACGAGGGTATGGGCGGTTATGGCTCATGTCAAATCGTACGCCACCCTTTTGGTCAGGCACAACGAGAGATTTAAGCAAGATTCGTGATTCAAAAAAGCGTCAAGATTTATGGCGTCCATGGCGTTCAGGTGGCGAACCAAGCACCAAGCACCAAGCAGCAGCACCCTCACAGTTGCGAGACTCACAACTGTGGCAGCGCACGTCGCCAAGCCCCTTTAAACCAAGTCAAAACCTCACCCTGTTGAAAAGTCACATTACTTTACTCGCTGCGTGAGCATCGTCCTTCCTCCAAGGCCAAATCACGAATGGCGCTTCAGCATGAGCTCGAGGTAGCCATACATGGAATCGTAGTAGTGGCACGAATCATGAATCCAACCAGCATATGTGGCGACCCTTTGGTCACACGCTTTACAACAGACGGACGCAGCCGCTGGACTCTTGGGCTCAACTAAGCAGCGATGACAGCGGGAAGCAACATGGCCAACGTGGCAACCATGCATGCGCAAAGGCTCGCGCAAAAGCCCCCCAAAACACACCACGAATCGTGAATGCTGAATGCACCGCACCCCCTTTCCTTTTGACGCCCATGCAGGAGTCGCACAGCAAACCCAAGTCACGCGATGCTTCGAGTGAATGCAATTTGTGCTCGACATAGCTTACAAGCTTGCAGCTCTTGCTCGTTGCTGGCGAATGCTGCCCCACATGCATTCATATTCATGACTCATGCTTCGCCGTTTGTGTCGTTGAACACTTGTGCAATCGCAATCGCAGTCGCAGTCGCAGTCGCACAAGCTCCAAGTTCCAAGCCCGAAATTCTGAGAGAGGCTTGGCTTGGCGTGCATTGTTTCCAATCGCCACGCTTCGCGTCTAGGCGCTGGTTGAAATCACGAACATGGATAGGAGCTCGCTGCATCTTGATCCACGGTTCAGTCACGAGACACGGTCCTGTCTGTCTATCTGTCGGCCTTGGTAGAGTGGATCGTTTGGGGCTGCGCTGCGCTGCGTCCGGAAATTCGTTGGTCCAGCAAGCATTATCTCTCGATCAGGTTGGTGCTCATCCAGGTGGCGAAATCGTGAATGCAGAGTCCAGCCCAGAATCGTGAATGTCGACAGAAAAGACCAAGCGCGCGGTGAGAGGTGAGGCAAAAGTCACGAGCGCAGTGGCAGAGACGCAATGGCCAATGTTAGACTCTTGCAGCTGTTCGTATCGGCAACTGCAAAATACAGTATTCACGATTTCGTGATTATTTCGAGATTTTGGTCATCGTCGATCTGCTATCGAGACGCCGATCGATTTTTGGCCTAGGATCGGCGGGAGACAAAGATTCACGAGTGAATCGATATGTTCACGCTGACATGCTCTTGCCGTCTGCGACGTCTCGACGAGCGTTTTACAACACGGACAGTTAACCCACTTGGCTCCTCTTGGCATTGACTCGTCGATACGCTGCTGTGCGTCAAGCTGCAGAGAAAAAGGGCGCAAGCTCGATCATGGACTCCAGGAAGCCCCTTCAAACGTCGACTCGACTGCCACCTGCAGCATCGGATGCTTTTCGGAAGTCGGCTACCGCTGCATGCTTAGTTCGACATGTTCCTTCAACCGTTTACGATTCGTGATTGTGATCAAGAAATCGTGAATGCAGCCGACTGCTTATTGTCTGTGAGGTCACTTTGGTACTACTCTGCTACAATAGCGTTTCAGCATCCATGCGATACAATCTCCATCGCAGATTCGGGTTTCGGCTGCGTTTCTCTGCATGCCACGATGAACGAGTTTCGACATCTCGGCAGCTCTCTTTTCCTTTTTCGTTCTCCCAGTTGACGCTTGGTTCCGTGTTGCCGGAGCAATGATCAAGCACGCTATGCGAACGAGGCTCTGACTTGTCCATGCCACCAGCTATGAATAAAATAGCTGGAGGCTGCATGCCACATAACGTTGTCCAAACCAGAGCGAGGTAGCATGACACTTGCTCGCTTGCTCGCTTGCTCGCCGGTGGTGAGCACAGAGGCGGTCAGTATGCCCACTCGTCCATGCCAAAACCAAATTTAAGCTCGTCCACATGTTTTGCGCTCGAATCACGGAACGGCTCGGGACAGGTAGAGTCATCAATCAGTGTTATAGTCTGGACTTGACATTCACGATTGGTACTAACTTATTCACGATTTTTCCAGTCTGTGGTGCTTTTGGATTAAACGAGGTGACCTCCATCATGATCAAACACCTCTCTTTCAGGCGTTCAGTCTAGCTTGCAATCACGAATCCCGAATAGTCACGAGTGACAGAGTCCAAAGTGGTATCAATCGTGCATTTCGAGTGTGCTTGAAATCCAGAATGCCCAAGGCCAAAGGCGCCCACCAACCAGGCACGACGTGACCAACCGATGATTCACCAAGCGCAGGCTGATCTGCACGTCGCGGGAGAGGTGCACCAGCGAGCCAGGCCAGATGATGTCATGTTGTTGCAGAGCGTCGATTGTTTTTATCAAAAGTGCGTCGACACAGGCTGCAGGAACTCGCTCAAGAATTGCAACTTTGGTGGCCTAACACTCAGCCCGGCCTGAGTGTGTGACACGTGATGTGTTCTCATCCACCCACCACCAACCGTGAACGCATCTACGATTCACATTCGTGATTATTTCACGTTTCACGAAAACTCGTGACTATTCACGATTGTGTGGGTTGGCAGGAAAGAGACCGAGTCACGAGTCGATCGACTGCGTGCATGAAAATATACCAGTCGGTGTAACATGGATACATGCAATCGTATGACGTAATCGTGATACACGTAGTTGTCATGTATCGTGTATGCAGCTGTGATTCGCAAGTTGACAGCCAGCTGCGCACGATCTTTTGACCTTTGGCGTCGCTCTACCAGCTTGGACCCTAGGCCTGCGCGGCTAACGTTGACGCGGGTTGCGAATAAGTGAATGACGCAGAAACGGCTTTGTGGAGGCATCGACTAACGTTGACCTGTAACTGTCAACGGTGATTGTGACCTGCGAATCAGAATCCGAATTCGAATCCCATTTCAATCAAGCCAATGAATCCACTCATCTGTACCTTTTCTGTTTGTTTTTGGTTTCGATATGCGATGGATCGTGAAAGGGAAAGCGAGAGAGAAAAAAAAAAATGAAAATGAAAATGAAAATCAGGAATAAAGAGAGAGGCGCCGTGCCACCCGTGACTGTGTGATTGCGTCGATTAGGGTTACTCACAATTCGGTTCGGTTACTTTTTATAGGACACAGAGCGCAAGTGCACTCACAACTCAACGACTCACACTCGTACTTGTTGATAACTCTTAGCTCACGTCGGCACGCCGAGTTACAATCGTGAATCGTGAATTACGAATCATCACGCGCACAACTCACAACTCACAACTCACGACTCGTGACTCTGTGACTGTGCAACGTCGACAACTCAATCTTTCTCGTCATCGTCGTCTCGTCGTCGTCGTTTGGCATGCCGTCGTCTCTGCATCACGCTGCCATCTCCACCATACTTCCACTTCATACCTCCAGCCGCATCACCTTGACGCAAGTCTTGTTCTTGTCTATCGCCGTCTCACTCGTAAATCGCAACGGTCTCGGTCTTGACCTTTTCACATCGTTCGTCGCCACGATCTGACCTGCGTCATCTCATCCCATCTCATCCCACCCACCCACTGCACAGCCGATTTCAAAGCCCCCTACACCAGCCAATACACACGCTTGGCTTGCATCTCGGTCCTTGGCCCTAACATCCACGTCCACGTCGACCAGCCCTGTCTTGATCACACAGCCACCGCTTTGGCTCCCTCGTCCGTGGCGCTGTCCTTGTTCTGCAGACTCATCAGTGCTTCCTGGCTCATTCACCCTACCTCCTTGCTCTGGAATTCGCTCTTCGTGCATCAGGCTCAGCATACCAATCCGATCTGATAGCGCACCTAGTATA
>NC_026494.1:213893-235457 GCF_000328475.2 Mycosarcoma maydis
CGCCTCTGCTCAAATCGGCCAAGATGCGCGTCGCCTACTCTGACCTCGACGATACCAGCAGCGTTGGCTCCAATGACGCCCTCAACGCTCCCAAAGTGCACATCAAAAGTGCCATCTCGTCGCCTCGCTCGTCGGTTTCCTCCTCCGGCGCTGTCCGGCGCGGCGGTTGGCGCGGTGTTGGCGCTGCCACCTCAGCTTCCACCTCACGCAGCTTCACTCATGCTCACCGCGGTGAGACCTATGCCTCTTCCAGCTCCTCCGAGCTTGGCGCAGACGAACCTCTACCACTCAGTTCCAGCGGCAACGCGCACGTACAGCCCAACAGCCCTCTATGGGCGCCTAGCCCACCACCTCCAGACACTTGCCAGCACGACGTTCAAGAGCTCGAACAAAGGTACTCGGACAATCCACACGAGCTTTCGGTCGCCGATCACCCCGCCTGGCACAAACTGCGCGCTCAACCTGGGCTACCGGCTCCTGGCATACTCAGCTATCTGCCGTCCGTCTCGCAAGACGTCTCGCATGACTATGCCCAAGACCCCAGAGACGACCCTTCGGAATCACGTCTCATCGGATCTACCCTCCTGAATCCGCACGACCCTCCCTCTTCGCACCGCTTTCCAGATACGACCTCCTCTGCAGCACACCAAGCAAGCGCCAGTACTGCCACCCAGCTTGCCCCTTCTCGCAATGCTTGCCCCCGCCAGCACATCACGCTAGAGTCGATTGACGACGATTACAACGCACCGCTGCCATCCGTCGAACCCGGGGCTTACGACTGGGCCAACTTCGTGTATGCTTATGCACGAGGACGCTGGAATCCTGGTCTCATCCCACAACCGCCTGGCCAGTCGACAGCGTTTCCAGGCACTCACACTCGCATCAACTCGACTCGCCACCCAACACCAGACGCCACATCTTCGGCAACCAACGTGCTCAGCAAGCGTAGACCATCACTTGAATACGTCATGCCCGACTCGGCGCTGCCAACCACAAAAGCCGCGCCCATCTCGACCGCGCCCACCCACCAACTTTGCAGCCTTCCTCTGAGTGCACGAGGCAGCGCCGACTCAGACACTGCCGTCCCCCTTCCACTTGACACGAGTGCAGACGCATCAGCCGTTCTCAACGGCGAGACATCTCTGCCTTCCCATTCCCTCCAGTACATTCATTCCTCCGAGAGCGACCAACACGTGTCATCTCAAAACGCATCTGCCTCCACTACGGTCGAGAGTGAGCGCTCGAGCAACACTGTCGGCAACTTGATCGATGCCAACGTCCTCACAGCTCTCAGGCTGCCTCCCATGAGCATGTCGTCCGTTTCCCGAAAATCTACATGCGTCGCTAGAGGTGCCGACCTTGATTTTGACGGTCTCAGCAGCCCTCACAACAGTCCAGACGACGCACAGCCTCCTCAGAGGGCCAAGACGGCGCCCGAAGGCCTACCCACCAGCGTCGCTCAAGCCCTTCTCCCTTCACAGCTGGACCACAAAGGTTTGGCATCCGCTGCACAGCTCGTGACCCCACCACCAGCGGCTCAACCCCGCCAATATTCGGACACCCTGCTCCAACATGTTGTCCCAGATACATTGTCTCTACGCAAATCCATCTTGAAGGACGAACCTAACAAACCCGTGGTGCGCACGCCCATCAGTGAGCTGTCCGATCCGCTGCATCGAGCTACGCCACACAAAGACAAGACCAACCTCGCAAACGATGCCGTCTCTCTCATGTTGAATTCCAACGCCCAAGACGCCGTAGTGACACCCTCAGCCAGACCTCAGTCAAAGCTCGCAGGCGACATGGCTGAATCTGTCATCAGCACTGCGATCCTAGCACCCGCCGACTCTGCTCACAACGACTTTTTCGAGTCCGAACCGCTCGAAAGGCCAGGGCCTACTCCCATCCAGTCGACTCACGGTGTACCAAAGCATCCCGTCGTGTGGCAATCGGCGCCAGAAGGCTTGTCCAGCTTTGCCGAGGCCATGTCGCGCCAGGCATCCGGTACTGGCGCTGCCGACGCCAAATCGGCTCTTTTCAACGAGATTGCCATCGACAACGTCACCGTCGCTGGCCTTCGTCGCGCTGCCCGTAGGACGAGCATGGAGAGATCGGTCGCCGAACTGGATCGCATCTGCTCCGACGCATGTCGCAACCCGAAAGGACCCCTGGTCTCGCACAGTGCCAGCTTCCCAGGCAGCACGCCTCGGCCTTCCAAGTCGGCAGCAGCCGGCGGCCCGCATGAAGGTGTTCAACCACTCCCGCACCTCTTCGGCAGTAGCACCTCCGTCTCGGCCTCGACTAATAACGGCCCTACCGTCAATGTGGCCCATTTCGTGCGAGGCAAGCAGAGCGGAGAGACCCGCATCGATCTACGCGGAACGATCACGAGCTCGCCCGCCACGAACGCCAAGGATGTCAACTTTGCCCCCCCAAGTACCGGCCAGCTACCGTACGAGGTCAGCGCACACGACGTCTCCCTAGCCGCTAACGCTTCGACGACAAAGAACAGACCAGCTATGACCAACACCTCTTCGCAGCGCATCCAATCCTACCTCGCTGCAGGCAAGCGCGTCGAACTCTTTTATCGCGATTTCGGCTATCTGCCTTCCATCCTCCCACCTCACGAAGAGGTGCGTCTGCACGCGCTTTCGCGTTACGGTCCACCCAAAATAGCAGGTAACCCCAATTTTGAGAGACTTGCGCACCTGGTCAAGCTCGTGTTCAACTCGAAGCTAGTGCTAATCACGCTTGTCGGCGAGAACGAACAGATCTTTCAGACGCAGATGGGCGGAGGCGGCGAGATCACCATCGCGTCGTTACAGGCCATAGCCGGCTCGCGCAACTGCTCCTTCTGTTCGCACGCCATCCTTCAGGACAGCGACGAGCCCATCGTCATTCTCGACGCCGCCAAAGACTGGCGCTTCTCGGGCAATCCGCTTGTGCAGGGCTCGCCCGACATTCGCTTTTACGCCGGTAGCCCTTTGCGAACCTCGGACGGCCTCAACATTGGCAGTCTCTGTCTGATCGACGATAAGCCACGCACTGATTTCGGCCCACGTCAACGACACACGTTGCGCGAGTTTTCCCGCGTCGTGATGCGAGAGATGGAGCTGCTCCGCGACAAGATCCAATTCGGAATGCGAGACCGCATGCAGCGATCCGTCGAGCTCTTCACCAAGGAATGCTTGGAGATGGACTCGGAGGACGGCGAAACCGAGGCGGTGGCATCCGCGCACGCCACAATCGGCACGCACAAGGTCTTTCAACTCGCTGCGCAAAGCATGCGAGAGGCGCTCCAGGCGTCGGGAGCCGTCATCTTTGACCTTTCGCATTTCGAGCTGATCGACTCGTACGAAGATGACTTTGTTCCCAGCGAGCTCGGCAACGGCACCAGCAGCAAGGTTTACTTTGCCAACCCGTCTTCTTCTCACGACATAGACCCAGCAGCCTCGGCATCGGGAAGCGCAGATGACCGCTTCGGATCTGACTCGGAGGGCAATTCGGCTGCGGATGTACCCACGACGCCTCATGGCAAGACGGCGGCACGTGATCGCTACTTTGACGGCACCAGCGGCGTCGAGACATTCAAGAGCCCCTTACACTCACCCAAGGACGATCAGAGCGCGCGGGCCAAGCGCGTGCCTCCTATGAGCGTGCTTGGCACCAGTGAGGCTGACGGCGTGCCTCCAGAGCGAGGCGAGTTTGTGCCTCTGAGCCATCATGTGCAGATGGCCGAGTTTTTGCGGGTGCATCGTACGGGCAAGTTTTACTCGTATGCGCCGCCTCCTTTCCGGTCGTTACTGCCTCACGGTGTGACAGGTCTTTTGCTGGTGCCGATTTTTGGTCTCAACAAACAGCCTTTTGCTCTGCTATGCGCCTACATCACCAGCTCGGAACGATCGATTGCTCTCGAGGAACTCCAGGTGAGCGGCCTCCAGTATCTGCGAGCGCTCGGCATGATCGTGCTGAGCGCCATCCTCAAGAAGGACATCATGCTGGCTGACAAGGCCAAGAGCAATTTCATCTCCAACATCTCGCACGAGCTACGTACGCCGCTTCACGGTATTCTAGCCGCTGCCGAACTGCTTGCCGAGACCAAGCTCAACGCCACGCAAGGCTCGTACCTCGAGACGGTCGAGGCGTGCGGCAAGAGTCTGCTCGAGCTGGTCAACCACGTGCTCGACTTTACCAAGCTTAGCGGCAACACACGCTCAGGTAAACGATCGATCCAGACGAAAACAAAATGTGACATGGTAAAACTGATCCAGGAGGTGTGCGAGAGCAGCTGGATCGGCCAGATTGCCAGGCAAGTCGAAACCGCCTCTTCGGGCATTGGCAGTGTCTATGCTCCGCCAGAAGCCAGCGAATCGGGTGCAAGTATGGTGCAAGCGCGAGCCAGAGCGGCGCGGGACCACAAAGTCGAGACGGTCATTGACATTGCCCTGCGAGAAAACGGCTGGCTGGTCAACTGTGACACTGGTGGCATTCGACGTGTACTAATGAATCTAATCGGCAACTCGCTCAAGTTCACTTCGGCTGGATTTGTGCATGTCTCTCTGCGCGAGGTGCAGAGCTCCAAGACGCACATCATGATCGAGCTGTCAGTCACGGACACTGGTCGCGGCATCTCGCGCGCATTTTTGGAGGAACAGCTCTTCCATCCGTTTACGCAGGAGAATCCGCATGGCACGGGCACTGGTTTGGGTCTCTCGATCGTCAACAGCATCGTACAGTCGCCTTCCATGAACGGCAAGATCGATGTCTGGAGTACCGAGGGCGAAGGAACCGAGATTCGTGTCACTTGCGAGCTCGAGCTTTGCGAGGATGACGATATCGAGGGCCCCACCTACAAACCTGCGGTCAATGTGCATCAAGCTTACACTGTGGCGCTGCTCGGCTTTGACGAGTCGCGCGGCGATCAGGATTTGCGTCTTGCGCTCCAAGGTTACTTTCTCAACTGGTGGGAGTTTAAGCTCTGTGAGCTGGACAATGTTGACGACCAAATCAAAAAGAGCGATGTGGTTGTTATCAACGACGACATGGCTCTGCTCGAGAGGGTCAAGGGAGAACGCAAAGGCGAGCTGCCGCCAGTCATCTTTCTCACAGCCAGTCGCGGCGAGTCCGAGATCGCCATGGCTTGCGAGGCCTACCACGCGAGTGGTGGTGTAGCACGAATTCTGTTCAAGCCTGCCGGTCCAGCCAAGCTCGAAAGTGTGGTCGACTTCTGCCTGCAGTGCCTGGAACGCAAACTCTCGGGCGAGAATGTGTCGTCGGAAGAGACGAAACCCAGCACACCGTTGCCTTCGCCTAGCGAAGCTGGAGGCGCGTATCAGCAGATGGAGCAAGCAGACAGCTACTTTTCGCCTCGTCCCAGTCGACCGGACATTCACAGTCATCTCGGACATGAGATCGGCTCTTTCGATACCAACGCTTCGATCACACCGCGCGCCGAAGGCGAAACGCGCGTGCCAGTGACCAGCATGGCTCAAGATGCACAGTCGACGTCGGGACAGAAAGGACCAAAATTGGCGGATGGCGAGATTGGCGAAATGCGACGGCCGACGCTGGATGCCGGTATCGACCGCAATCGTTCACACTACATGTCGCCCGATCCGCCGGGCAGCTCCTCGAATTCTCTGATCCGACGGCACTCGACTGAGGCACGCATGGACGCCGGCAATGAGGACGCATCGTCGTCAATGACAGCCAAGCCGAGCCGTCCGCTGTTGCCTGCGCGCAGCATCACGTACCACGAGCCGCGACTGCACAAGCATGTGCTCATGTCTCCGATGGGCGGACGCGAGGTTGACGGCGATTCGTACTTTGAGCGTGCGCCGACGCCAAACGCACCACACACACCCAACACGCCAGGATCGACGGTGTCACTGGAAGGTGGCGATGGCGCGGTGCTCAAGAGCGTACTGGCGTCAAGCCGGGGTGGCAGCAGCCTAAGTACGGGCGGCGGTGGCGGTGGCACGTCTCGAAAGCGGATGCAGATTCTGTCGGTGGAAGACAATGCGATCAATCGAAAAGTGATTGCGGCGTTTCTGGCGAAATTGGAGGTCGACTTTGTCGAGGCGACGAATGGCGAGGAGGGCATCGCGCAGTTTTCGCGGTACCCTCCGAACCACTTTGACGTGATTCTGATGGATTTGTCGATGCCGGTGATGGATGGCATCTCTGCGATCGCTGCTATCCGCAAGATTGAGCTGGAACGGTACCAGGGCGGCAAAAGCGATAGCGGATCTAGCGGCAACAATAGCAGCAGCACGCACACGATAGGCAGCTTGGGCCGCACCGGAACCAACAAGCTGGTTGCACGTCAGCGGAGCAAGATCTTTGCGCTCACGGGACGGTCGACAGACGAAGACAAGCGACAGGCATTCCAGACGGGTGCAGACGGATACATAGTCAAACCGCTCAGCTTCAAGGTTCTTTCCTCGCTTTTGCGGATGCTGATGCGTTGATGGCATGGCGACGATGCAAGCACAGACAACTTCTTGGCCATCTCTGGATACGCGTGTGGCTTTGTAAAAGACTAGAAAGAGGAATGTGCCTGTTGTGATGGCACATGCTAGTTTCACCATTTGAAAGTTCCCTGTAATCATTCACACTATCGTGCGCCTCACGAGATATCTCGGTTGTTGCACTCACGACTTGGTGCGATCGCATGAGATGTGAGTGCTGCTTTGCATTAATACGGGCTGGAATTTTTGTACTGAGCACGAGCGTGGAGCGTGGGACGTGGAAGCGTTAGGATATGTGACGTGTGAGGGTGAATCACAAAATCGTGCGTCGTGACGGGGTGACGGGGTGACGGGGCACGGGTGCGTGGTGAGTTTTGATTGGTTGTCAAGATCACGGATGTAAATTGGCTGAGCTGGGCTCACGATGTTGGAAATCGAGATGGGAATGCACGTGATGTCGGGGGGAAATTGGGGAAATTTGCCCGATCGATTCGATTCGATGCGATTCGATGCGATGCGATGCGATGTGATGCAATGTGCAGGGTGTCTAAGTTTGCGAGGCGGTGAGCTGTTGGTTACGTCGAAACTTTATGTTGCAGTTCGGACGAGCGTTTGTGGACAGTTCGAGATTGTCGGGACTGGAGATACTCAGACTAAGCAACTTGGTGTGTGGTTTAAGTTAGGGCATTTCATGTTGGGTTGCAGTAGATTTCTAGACAATCACGAATGTGGATGGATGCTACAAGGTAGTTAGAGCGTCCATGGCTGGATGTGTGTTGAGAGCGCCGGTGTTGCGCGGCTTGTGGGAAAGTTGGACGAGATCGAGAGATTCATGTGACGCGCGCGAGAGATTTACGATTTTCGCAGATTCTTGATTCGATGCTAGGTCTGCAGGGTTGCACCAAGACGCATAGATCATGTATGGACCAACGCTTGACAGCTCGGCACTCGCGACTCACGACTTGTTGTACCAACCATGGCGCATCGCACATCGCGAATCGCGAATGTGGTGATCCCATAGCGTGCCGATGTGGACGCTGGAAATATTCCCATGAATTGTAATCTTCCCATGGTCCACATGCACACGATCACGATCCCCATGGTTACACATTTGTGATTATGGTCTCGACTTGGCGCACGCAACTCGAATGATGAATGATGAGTGCTAATCACGATTTCGTTGGTTCGGGATGTTGCTCGCAAAATTCGCGTGAAATTCCGCCAGTGCGCTACACTTTGGCACTAAATCCAAAGGCACGCCAGCTCGCTTGAGAAGCGCCAAAAAAATCACAATAAACCCCTAACCCCCCCAAACCACAGCAACCAAACAAACCTTCCCAAAAACTCGAGAGTCGTGCAGTGAGGCACTAGAGATCGACAGGCGTACGTATCGGCTGAACCCGAAAACATTGCGCCCAGCACATGTCAAACGCCCACAGCCTCACAGCCGACAGATATGCTTGCCCCGCAGCTCGTCTGGGCCCACAAGCAATCAGCTGCACAGATAGAATCTCCAGCTCGCTCCAGAACCGCCGCGTCTGGACGTCTTTCGGTTTTCTCATACTGCTTCCCGTTCCTCCCCAATGTCTCGGGAATATTCTTAGGGGTAGGAGTCGTCCTGCATCGCGATATCCACATCTTTCGGGCAGAGGCGAACTTCGGATGGCGTAAATTGCCAAGTTGTACAGTTGCTGCTATTCCTGGGAACGTTTGGCTTAGTAGACAGTTTCGAGATGCGTAGTGTCGCAGATCGCATCTCTCTGCTGTTTCAGTGTCGGCAAGATGGCCGACGCTAGCCAGCACCGCACTGCACCCTACCGTACCGCACGATCTGGTTGCAGGCTAGCGTAGGCGCTTACCAGAGAAATGAACGCTAATACATTGTTCGACGCTGACGCTGAATTTTAGCGGCCAGGGCGTGGATATACCTGATTGCTCACTTTCAAAGAGAAAGTAGGCGATGCTAGATTCAAGAGCGCTCCATGCGGACTTTGTGGCCATCACAGACACCTCGTGGCGGAGGCGGGTGGCAAAGAGGACATGCGCGAGCCCGCTACACTGAATATGGATGTCCAAGGGCGGATCAAGATACAGATGGGCTTGCGACTTGATCTGGAACTAAGTACTTCGGACCGAGCGCCCAACCATGTCGACGTCAATTACAAGCTGCCATGGCCCGCCTCGGTACAACTAGACGGATGAACGGTTTCAAACCAGCCAGCGTCGACAAGAAGCTACGACGTTGTGTATCGGCCTCGTCAGGGAAGGCTTGCTCGCAAAAGCGGAATGGTGGAATGGTGGAACAGGGGAACGGCGTGATGGCGGGATGGTGGATTGGTAGCATCGGACGGCGGCTTGGTTCGAAATTCACCTTGTACCAACTAGGCTAGTGCTGATCGGCCGGGCTGAACGAGATGCACTAGCGAAATTGACCGACACGGTGAATCAGCAAACAAGCCTCGGCCTGGTCTAGATCCCTTGTTTGTACCTTAGTAGATGTTTCAGACCGACAGGTGTTGAGAAGAAAGCGCCTGCCGAGGCTATCGGGTGACGTCCAAGCGGTACGGTACGCCCCTGGCCAAATCAAAAGTGCGTGAAGCGTCAACATGAAAGAGAATCCGAAATTGTTAGGTCTGTTCAAGCGGGGATTCTGGTAGGTTGTTCGAAAAAGCAACCGGGCGAGCGGTGCAACCAGTGCATACTGTACATTCGTGATTCACGGTTCGTAATTTTTCCGTGGTTCACGATTTGTGGGAGACGGATTTCGTTGCCGTTTGCTGCAGTCGCACATGTTCACTCCGAGCGGAGTTGTTTTGAGATTTTCCAATTTCCGTTTACTGCTGCGAAGCCAGTGCAAGTCGCACTTGGAGCATGCAGGGCCAGCCATAAACAGACAGAGCCTAGATGGTGCGATGCACCCTTACACCACCCTGACCCACTGATCAGCCAAACCGACTCAACTCGACCTTCACTTTTTTTTTGAACTTCACGATGGGTGATGGCAAGAGGATGGTGTACGTCAAGGCTTGTTGCTTGTCTGCGCTCCTGGCTGGCTGATAAACCTGGTTTCAAAGTGCAACAAAAAGCTGTTATCTTTGGTGATGAGTTTTCTGGTTGGCACGGAGCTAGCGCAGGTCGCCAGATTTCGGTGTGTGCGGCTGAGTGACTCTGGATTGTGTCGTGTCTCAGAGGATGGGAAGGTTCCAAAGTGGTAAGGAAATTTGTACATAACTTAGATAAAAATAAATGGATAAATAGTTTTTTCAGATACAAATAGATTAGACGCACAAACCCTCTGCTGTGCGGCTGGCTGCTGAAACAACAGAGTCACAAATTCCAATCGTGAATATGAGATGAATAAAGTCACATTAAAAGCGAGGACTCACGACTCACGCTTACCGTCACAGTCAATCACAAATCAAGAATTGTGAAGCGTGAAGCGTGAAGCGTGAATGGGGGCTTGATCTCGACAATCACCACTAGTTAATCGTGAATAGTAATGAAATTGGAATTGTTCGTACTGTGCTGTACGGTGCTGTACTGTTACTGTACCTGTACAGCTGAACCCTGACTCAAGACTGCCTAAGCGCGTCAGGCGTTGGTTTTCTTTTAGCAAACCAACACACTGACGACTGCAGACGGCTCGGACGCACAAGGTGGTGCTTAGTGTCGCTGAAATCTCTCAGTGCTCTCGCAATAACGCTGTGCTTGCAACTTTTGTCTCACCTTGCCAACTTGCGCTGCGTTGGTTAGCCGACGTTGAGAGCGAGCCTCACTCGTCACTCGGTGGTGGCCTGAACTCTGAACTTGTCGAGGTCTTAAATTTGGCTGCTAGTACGCTCGCTCCGTATCCGATACACAGTTTGCATCATCGTCCATTCACGATTCGATTCAACGTCAGTCGCTTTGTACACATTCCACCCAACCCTCGTCGTCTCGTCGTTGGTGGTTTCATCCTCCGAACCCTTAGCCATACGCCTTGGTCTTGGGTGACTTGACTTGTCCACCTTGTCCATCTTGCATCTTGGCTCTTGGCTCTTGGCATCTTCTCTTTGTCCGAGAACACAGGAGTAGAGCTCAGTCCCGAGCTTCCAGTTCTCAACTGCCAACACCAACAAGACGGTTTTACTTTGCTTTGCTTTGTTGTGCGCTGCTGTTCACCTTGTAGTCTCGCGCTCCTCCTCCGCACGCTCTTTTTGCACCTCGCTGTCCCTCTCCTTGCTTCTTGCCATCCTCCCTCTCGAGTACGCTCAGCACCGCCTCTGCCTCTGCTCGTCTAGCTGCTCTGCATCTTGCGCCGCTGTAGTTTGCAGATCTTGTACGCCATTTCATTCACAAACAGACACCTCGCCCTCCGCCCCAGTGTCTCCTTTCCCCCCACTCTTCGCCGACACTGCCGTCGACGCGCCTTGTCAGCTCAACTCCATCTACATCTTGCACCTCCTACATTCATCATTCTCGTGTCCATATCTACACCCTCCCTTTACACATCGCTTTGCGCCCCCACCTCTATCCTCCTTTGTTACCATCAACGTCGCTTGGTCTCTACACCTGCGTAAACAGACCCTCCATCACTAACCAACGTCAACCTGCTTTTGGCTTGTTGCTTCTGCTCCATCTCTGCCAACACCTGTGCGTCTTCGACATCTGTGCACCGCAGCGTATCAGCATCCACCCACCCACCCCCATCTGGCTGCGCTCTCATCCTCTGTCTGCGATCCGCTCAGCATTGCATCTCGTCATCACTTTCACCCTCCTCCCTACACGCGTCACGCTTCACGCTTCACGCTTCACGCTTCACGCGCTCACGACGTCCCGACGTCCCACGAATAGTCACCTCGTTCGCACGTTCGCACTTACCGAGTCAACACTCGCTTCAATCACATCGGCGTTCGCTGGCTCGTCTCCGCCCAGCTTAGCTCCGACACCACTCCACGGACCGTCCGATAGCTTCTTTGCGCGCATCACATTCCCGCACGTTCCCGCACGAGCCTACTTACACGCTCTCAATACCAAGTCACATCATCCTAGCATCAAACCTCTCTCCTCCCACTCAAGTTGGACGTAACCAACAAGCACGCTGCAATGACCTCCGTCTTGGCCAACGTGCGAAGTCATTTTTTGCAGCCCGGCATGTCCAACGATTCTCGTTACCAATATGCCGCTGACCTCTCACGACCCCTGGCCCCTTCGTCCTCGACGTCGACCTTGATTCAGACAAGCTCCTCCTCTTCCTCCTCTAGCAACATGGCCTATTCCTCCTCCCTAGCCATGCAAGCCCCTACGCCCGCTACCACTCTCTCATCGGCTCCTACCTCCGATGCTGCTTCCTTGTCCCAGCCTTCCCTCCTCTCCGCATCCGCCTCTTCTTCACACCCAAGCTCGATCTACTCCTCGGCCACCGTTCCCTCCTCACGAGCGTTTGACTCGGCTCTCGCTGGCTACTCGGCTTCGTCGACACTCGCAGATGTATCCGCCTCGTGTCCTCCCGAAGGTCCCTCGTTCTCCACCACCGATTTCGATGCCGATCTCGCCGCTGCCGCATTTGCGCCCCTCTTCAACAGCGATACAACCTCCCTCGAGACTTCCTCAGCCCCGCTCTCGTTTCCCGCGCTTCCAGCCTCGCTTCTCGATGATGCACCAGAGTACGAATATGTAAGTGGTTGCCCCGATTGTATATGCTTGACCTCCTTGCCATCCAAGTGCGGCCGCAGACTGACATGGCTCCGCCCGTCTCCTCTTTTTTCTGTTCTTTGTTTGATCCTTCAAGTCGGTACACACGCGTCTCAACGTCTTTGAGGCTTCCGATTACGGCTCCGACATTCCGTCCTTCACCTTTGCCCAAGACGGCACCCCCTTGCTCGATGCCCCCACAGGCTACGCTCTGTGGTCGACCGGCATGGATGGCATCGACGCCATTGACACTGCTGATCTTTCCGCCTCGTCTGCATTCGCCTACCCGGACGACTCGTTTGCTCTTGTCGACAACAACAGGCTAGACACGCAACCCAGAACTGCCGCTCACTTTGATCTTTCGTCGCGACCCGAGACCCCCTTTGGCGTCAGTTCAAACGCCCTCTCCCTTGCGCCCACTGCTGCTCCGGGCGATGCTCTCCTCGGTTCATCCTCCTCGGGCTTGAACAACCTAGCCGGTACGTCGCCAGCAGACTTGGTCGACGCTGCTCCCTCCGTGCTCGCAGCAGGACCAGCTGCTACCAACCACCTGCACCAGCGGCCGCCCCAGCAGTCCACGCCCCAAAAACTGTCGCTCGAAACCGACGAGCTGTACGAATCGCATGCCGGGCCCTCTCGTGGCATCCAGAGGGCTCGAGAGGCGCTTTCCGCCGCCAACTCTCCGTACGCACGTGATCGTCCTGCGCTCCACGCTCATCGAAGCTTCCACAACTTGTCTGGGCCCGCCGCCTTTTCTCCGCCCGACTTTATTCCGGAACTTCGACGTCTCTCCACCGGAGGCGTGTACGCAATTGGTGGCGCAGCTCGTGCTCCCAGTCGAGACCCTGTCGTGCCCAGCCAGAACGTGGGACGTGCGCGTCTCATGAGCTGGCAGAGCGGCCGAGTCTTCTCTGGCGAGCAAGATTGGCAGCTGGCCAACATGGCCGACTCTGGTCTCGGCATCGCCGGTGATGCTGGTCTTGGTAGTGGATCGCAGGGCATGGCGGCAGATGCGATGGGAATGCACTCGGGCGGTATGATGCCACCTTCACGCTCGTTCAGTCACGGTATGCATCCCTCGTCGTCTTCCTTCATGCCGCACCACGGCCTGAACCCACATCAGACGGATATGATCAACGCGCTTGGAGACGCCATGGACGCACGCATCGACGTCGATGGCATCGCAAAGTGCCCTTATCCCAACTGCAACAAGAGCTTTGCCAAGAACCGCTCGTACAATCTCAAGGCTCACCTTCGCTCGCACTCGCAGCTCAAACCGTTTGCTTGCTCCGTCTGCCCGCGCGCTTTTTCGCGCAAACACGATCTTGAGCGTCACAGCCGTGTCCATTCAGGCGACAAGCCGTACGTATGTGAAATCTGCGGCAAAGGTTTCCCACGAAGCGATGCGTTGCGAAGGCACTGGCGAGTCGAAAAGGAGTGCGGCGATAAGGCGGCCGAGCTGGAAGCGAGTCAGTCGCTCACCAACGTGTTGGGCGAAGGAGGCATGCCATTCGATCACGAGAGAAGTCCTGATCAGAACAGTCATCCGTACGCTCAAGCTCAACAGGGCGGTAGCTCTGCGGGCATGTATGCGCATCATCAGCAGCATCCGAGGCCGCCACAGCTGCATCAGCAGTATTCGACTCAGCAACCACAAGCACAAGCACAACCACCACAACAACAACATCAACTGCTGCAGCAGCAGCAGCAGCGAACGTGGGCTGATCAACAACAACATCAGCAGCCACTGAGACGTGCTTGATGATACCCGCTATGCTCTATCAAGGATCGCTTTGTAAGGGGTTGTTTTTGGCTTGGCTCACTCTTGGTTGGTTTGTTTTTTTTTCTCTTTTTATATTTGGGCTCACATTGGGTTTGTTGTGTTTCCAATGCAATGGCAGTGTCTTTTCACCCGTATCAACGAGGGTTGTTTGGTCTCTGAGAGTGGGCACAAATACAGGATTGCATGAGAGGACTCTGTGGCCAACTCTTAGTAGCGACTACGTTTAGAAGGGGGGCCAGAGTTGGGGTCGTCATAAGAGCGTGGTTGTTGGTGGTAGCCATTGGAGGGGGGATAATCTCGATAGGCGGCGGGGGTGGGGCCGTTGGCGGGGTATGGCGAGGTGGATGGAGGACGACTTGGGTAGGCGTTGTCGTAACTGGCTGAGGAGCGAGGGTTGGAGTTGAAGGCTCTGAAGGCGGGTCTTGAAGGAGGGAAGCCTCTTGTTGGGCCAGGTCTGAAGCCGGCAGAGCCTCTGGCTCTGAAGGGAGTTGGGGGAGCGAAGGCGCTGGATGTCGGTGGAGGCTCTGATGGTTCTGGAGCCTTCTTTGGTTTTCTAGTCGAGCCGCCTAGTCCACCGCCCAATCGAGTCGGTTTCCAGTCTTTCACCGTTCGACCCCTCTCGACATCTACCATGACTCTTCGACCGTTGATCTTGATACCCTCGGCATCTTTGTACGCCGCCTTCATGTCGCGTTCGCGCTCGTACGCTATGAATGCGTAGCCTCGACTTTTTCCGTTCTTGTCGCGAATCAGCTTGATCTGTTCGATCGGACCGTACATGTCGAATTCGCGATGCAGGTCGGATTCGGTGACCGAGTAGTCGAGGCGTGCCAGGAAGAGCGTCTTGTATGCATCCGGTGTAGCGTCCGGGTTGTTGGACGGCTTATACGTTTCCAGCCCACGTTGCTTCGTCGCTGCTTTCGATGCGGCACGCGATTCGAGTTCGATTTCGCGCAGTGTGGCGCGTGAGAGCGTCAGTGCAGAGGATGAAGAGGAGAGTGCAATGTCGTCGGTCGACTCGCCGCGGTCCGCCGTCTCTTGTTTGACACGCTCGAGATACGAGGCGACGCCAGTGAGCGGGGTGCGAATCGTTTTGCGCCGCGAGATCTGCGTGCCATCTTTCGACAGCGGTACAGCATTCGGGTCCGGATCGTAACGACGTATCGGAGCAACGTACTCGAGTGGCGGCCGTGGCGCAAACAGCCGGATTAGAGACGGCGGCAGCAGGTGTGTCATGGTGACGATCAAGTTGTCGCTGTTAGCTTCAAACGCTTCGGTTATGGCACAGGCATCGGTTTATCAAGTGCGAGATGACGTTTGGGCCTCGATGTCGGGCGATCGATCGTGGTCGAGCAAATTAGCCGTACCAGAGCGAGCTTGCACAACGCAGAGTCACTCAAGCTGCTGCTTGTGTGGTATGCGTTTTTGATCAGCCCGTCGTTCTTGCTGCCGAGAGGGTGGAGTACAACCAAGATGTTCGAGAAGTCACAGGGAGTGTGATTTCATTTCTCGCAACAGGTTTCCTCACGACTCGTGACGGTTCACTAACCCGCCTTCCGAACATTCGTGATTCACTATTCACGATTCACAGATTCATTCGTGATTCATTCGTGATTCGTGATTCGTAATTCGTAATTCGTAATCCATATTTTAGTTTATGTTAGTTATTTTACGATTCGTGATTCACGATTCACGATTCTGACACCGCCGAAGTCTGCGCGGTGCGTCGGTGCGTGTGCGCCTCGCCTCCGCCCGCTACCAAATCTCAACTTAACACACCCTAAAAATTGACACAAATAGACACCCACGACCAAGTCACGAGTGCAAAGGACCCACGCGTGACTGAGTAACGAACAAGTGGAGTCGTGAGTTGCGCGGTGATCGACCCTTTTTTGTCGGCTTCGTACGCTCAGCGAAGCCAACGCAGCAGGAACGCGCAGGCCACCTTTTATCCAAGCTGGCATACCAGTTCAACGACCTTGTCGCTCTGCATCCTCCTCACCCTTTTCTACTTTTAGCTATTCTCATCGCATCGTTTGCGGCAGCATCACAGCGATCGCCGAACAACACTTCACACGCGTACGACACATCACATCCAATCGGCGCACCTGCTCTTCGCCGGCACCTCACCGCTGCTCTTCCTCGAACAGCATCATCTGACAGCTCGACTAGGTCACGCACTCTGAGGCACAACACATCCAGGTGAACAGCTTCGAAATCGAGCTCTAGCTCCTAGCAGACTTGCGCAATCAAAAATGGCTTCGCAGGGAACCGGTTACGACCTCTCGGCGAGCACGTACTCGCCTGATGGGCGGATCTTTCAGGTGAGTTCCATAGCGGTGATGCCCAGCATCTCAGTCTATCGAGCAAGTTCTGGCTGCGTGATTGGCCGCTTCTGATGAATGGTCTGCTTGCTTGCCCTCTTTCAACATGGCTTCGTTCTTCTAACTGACAATCATCGCTGCTCCGCCCTGCAAATGCGTTCGCGCTGCCCTCCACTTGACAGATCGAATATGCGGCCAAGGCAGCAGAAAACGCAGGGACCGCTATCGCCATCAAGACCAAGACGGGTGTTGTGGTCGCTGTGGAAAAGCTCGTACAGTCCAAGTTGCTCGTGCCGGGATCCAATCGACGCATCTTCAACGTTGCGCCGCATATCGGCATCGTTTCTGCTGGCTTGATCGCCGACGGCAAACACCTCGCCACACGTGCTCGATCAGAAGCTGTTTCACATCTGGACAACTACCGCTTCCCTGCTCCCGTCAAGACGCTCGCTGATCGCGTCGCATACTACGTGCAGGCGTACACACTCTACTCCTCGGTGCGCCCGTTCGGTGTGAGCGCGATCATTGCAGGTTTGGACGATTCAAAGGGACCGCAAATCTACATGATCGAACCTTCGGGCGTCTTCTGGGGCTACAACGGCTGCGCTGTCGGTAAAGGGCGACAGTCGGCAAAGACAGAAATTGAAAAGTTGGATCTGGATAACTTGACACAGAAGGAGGCTGTCGAGGAGGCAGCAAAGATCATCTTCAAGGTGCACGACGACGCAAAGGATAAGGAGTTTGAGTTGGAGCTTAGCTGGTGTGGCCCAGAAAGCAACGGTGTGCATACCAGCGTACCCGCCGATCTCAGGTTGGACGCCATCAATAAGGCTAAAGAGGCGTTGGATGATGAGATGGAGGATTAGACAATGCGATTCACTGTGGTTTGGTGCCGATCCAGCGTGTGCGCTGGTGTTTGTGGTATGAGCTCCGGTCAGCTTCATTCGCCAAAGATGCTCGGCGCTACCTGTCTGTTGCGTGTGAAAGTGCGCATGTCGGTCTCTGATGCGCGAGCGTTGCAGGAATGGCAGCATCTTGGATGCCAGGTGAGATTTTGAGCGTCGGTAGAAATTCACGTCGACTGATGACCTTCACGGTTGGTACCTGTCATGCGGAAAAACAACTGGATGGTTCCTGTATAGGATGCGCACTCGTGACTGGTGGAGTCGGTTTGGCGCAAGAATGGTTGCACGTTGTGCTTTGTGCTTTGGGCTTTGGCATCGTGGAGCGAGTTGTTGCTAAACGCGACGGAACAGCGTCCATACTGCCTGGCTTGGACCATGCACTGATGCACATGGCGGATACATATGCGCAGCTGGTGGGAAACAGAAACAGGAGCCGATTCGGAGCGCGATCTCTCTGCTGCGGCGTCCGCAACCTCAGCGCCAAGTGCTCGTGTGTTGCCGAGCGACCGAGTCTAGGCCGATCTGCGGCCTAAGGCACCAGATACGCCATCTCCACGTAGCGCAATGCATCAACGCTTGTCACAGAACCGCATGCTTCGTCGCCTACACCTCCGCCTTTCATTAGCGCTGATCCCACTTGTTCCCGTCCCCCTCGGTGGCGTGATGACTTGCCTTGTCAACCGTGGCAAGGCTAGTGCGCTAGTCGCAAAGTCACACTTGAACAGACGAGACGAACCACGAGGGCTGACACGCGGGCATCGAGGGTGCCCTCACGTGTCATCAAGAAAGTCTCTCGGATCGTAGACCATGGCTGCCGTTTCAATGCCGCCGAGAACAAGCGGATGATGAACAGCACATACGCGCGCGGCTTCGAGCCGTCGATCGTTGAGCGTGTCGTGCGTGTGCGGAACGGATGGATGGAATGAGGTCGAGCTCTGGATGCGTAGCGGTGCGATCTCGAATCGAGTCGAACAACGCTGCTCTGGTGGGGATGATTTTGCTCTGCCCATCGCCCAACACTACAAGCGCTGCGCTCGTTGCTCACCAGCCTGAGCTGAGAAGACCATATAATAGCGAGCGACACGGAACCGGCAAAGAAGACGACGTTGTTCCTGGCTGCTTGTTCCACATTGCGAAACGCCAAGCATCGCCAAAGTATCGCTCTTTGTTTCTCACTCTCTACACCATTCCGATCTCGCTCGCTCTGCGTTCTTGAGAGAGTAAGTCTGAACAGCTCGGATGAGGCTCTTCAAGCTCGCGCTCACTCATTCATGCCTTTCATTGCGTTTGGCCTTTTCATCTTTTGTTTATGCTTCTGCAGACTCTCAGCCGATTAAGCTGTGCGGCGACCAGCAGTAGACCCACGCCGATCCGCTCGTTCTGAATCTCGTAGCTTTGCAAGACGGTCAAAGTTTGTCCAAGACCGACACAAGCACGTTTGGCTGTCTGTGACGTTGGTATCCGAAATGTCGGCAAACACGGTCGCCGCGAAAAGGACGTGGTTGGTCGACTGGAACAGCCCGCCTTTATCTTGGTGTGTCAACTCTATCGGGCGTCAGAACAAGGCTGTGACGACGACACTCTGTTTTCACGAGCACGCCACAAGACATGACGGCATTGCTAGTCCAAGTAGGATCGCCAACACGAGCACGAGCACTAAGGCACCGCCGCAAGCCCAGACTGCTGGATGGGTTAGCAAGCAAAAGTCAAACCTTGCCCACGTTAAAGAGCAAGGTTTGGCGTCATCAGTAAGTTTTGGTTGTTCCTTTCTTCCTCCCCACTCGGTTCATTTGCCGTGGTTATAGTAGCATGGATAAGTCTGCGGCTCGAGGCGATCGCTCTTCTTGGTTCCTCGATACGATGTGTCAGCTTGCGTGACTTGATGCGCCGCCCACGGATCGGAAGCATTGAGTGCCAACCCAAACAAGACAAGTCCCGTTGGAATCTGATTTCATGGCAGTGTTTTCATGTCGACGCTCGCGAGTTGCGTGTTTCTGGTTATTGAACACGTTGGTGTCGCCACATGACGCATGTCTTGGCTTCATTGACGCACTGCATCCGTTCCAGCTGCATCGAGTTTGTGCCTTGCGACACGCAGCAGCACGGCTCGAGGTGGCTATGGAGGCGATTCTCGCTTTGCTTCCCTTTCGGTCGGGTCGGTTTAGTCGAGCTCGAGCGCTCCATGCTAGTGGTACATGCCTGGCGTGTACCGTCGCGCTTGTCTGTCCACATCCGTGGCCGTACGGATTTTCTGGCGGTACCATGTTTTCTGACCGATCCCGAGTCTGTGACGCCATGTATCATGACCAAGGTCTGCTTGTTGGACGCCGAAGCAGCCCACTCGTTGCCGAGCTTGGCTGCATGCCACCGGCTCTTTCTAGACCGGACACGTTCGGTTGCTTTACCGATCGACGAGATGAAAGAGCCGACGCAAATGGCACGTTAAGAGATGCATCGAGATTGGTGCAATGCAACGCGCTCTGCTTCGTCGTTGGTCCGCTCGTATCATATGCAGACGTGCAAGTGACAACAACAAGGTTTGGTGGTCTATTTCCAGTTGGCTACATACAATGTGTGGTCAACGCGGACACAGATGCCGCGACAGTGCTACCCTAAGAGCCAACAGAGTTGGCATCACGATGCTCATTTTCAAAGCCGCACAACCTTGACCTTGTTGCTTGTCAGCATGTCCGATTTCACTTTGTGCTTACAGTACGAGATTACCGCGACCCAATGAAGGTGTCTCACTTCCTTGTCACTCTCGGTCATGTTGCTAGGAAGAGAGAGAGAGAGAGAGAGAGAGAGAGGCAGAAAGAAAGAGCCCACCGGCTCTGGTGTTACCGATGGTAGCGTGTCAGATCTCCGGCGTGTTGTGCTCATTTCGCAGATGGTTTCTCGATGATGGTCGAGACCACTAGAATGTGCTCATATGCATCAATCAGCCAGGATCCACTTCGACCACAGTTCACATGTGTTTACCAGAGGTTTGGTCATGCCAAAGCATCACGTCTTGCCTGCCATCACTTGGTACTACCTGGTCGTCCCAGACGGCCATCGCACCAAGCACGTACAAGTACTCTGATTATGCTCCATGGCGGCTGTGGCGCTCACAACGAGCTCAAGGTGGCGGAAAGGTTGTGCGCTGGTTTTGACTCAAGCTCTGACCAAACTTGCGAGCGTAGGTCAGGGATGCGATGCTGTCCGCCCCTGTCCGGTCTTCGGGACGCAAGGTGTCATCACTGGTGTCATCACTGTGGGCAACCGTCTGCTAGCTCCATCCTGTGCGGCTTGACGCCAGCTTCCACTAGCACCATACACTGTTTTTTTTTGTTTTCCTTTGCTGTTCAATGGTTCCCCCCCACGCTGGTCTGAAGAATCTCCTGGCTCGGCGGCTGACCAACCAGTCTTGGCTTGAGATGGAAGAGATGAAGTCGCACGGTGAATGAACACCCACCACCTTTTGGCTTTCGGCGATGGGGGCCGAGAAGGCAAGTTTGCACTCTACAGGATACCACGTCCGCTGATGGCCGGTCATGTCCACACTGCTCCCGGTCAGCCGCTTGGCGCGCCATTCTCGGTTGTCTTTGGCAACGCTTCTCTACCGCTCGGTCGCGCATCGTCTGCACAACTATGATCCCACATGACAGATGCATCATTCCATCGAGCGCGGCTGTCGCGTCTCTTGCGTGGTTGCATGCGACACACGCTTGGGCTACAGCGCCCATGGCTTCTGCATCGCTTCCGTCTGTTGGCGGCCTACCCTATGATTCGATTCTGTGTCTGTCACATTCCATTTCTCATCGCTTCTTTGCTGCGCTGCGCTGCGCTTACGGCGTTCTGCGCAACTTGCCGTTGAGTCTCATCAGAGGAAAAAAAAATCTCCTCGCGACATATATACTCGGTTCTTGCTCCCACCTGCTGTTGCTCCCCCCACCTGTCAGCACTCGTTCCGAAGCTTCTGCATACAATTGGTACTAGCTTTACTAGCCTACTTAGTGATCTTTGCTTTTCCTTGAACAGCGCTCTGTCTTCACACACCAGCCCCCAACTCGATCCTGTACCACTTGCTACTGCAAACGTCAACAAGCCACCATCAAACAGCATCATCCCGAACATACGCACCAGCGATCCACGTCACTAGACCCCGAGACAAGCTCTGCTTCTTCCGTCTCACCCGCCAGTGATCAGCAGACCAAAGACTTGGGTTCCGAAGGTGTCGCCTACGCAGCAGCGCTTCTGCTCAAACTAAAAGGGCCCACTCTACCAGCGACGCTACCCATGTCTCACACAAACGAAAGCACCTTCAATGCGGGCCTGTGTCTCGCTCGAAAGCGTGGCCATCCTTACTCACGCAACGATGTCGACATGAATCAAGCTCCTTTTGAGTGCACTGGCGTCAATTTTACATT